>NC_143015.1:54937191-55132191 GCF_055824585.1 Amblyomma mixtum
TGCACCTCTAGTTTTGGCACTGCGCTCCAATACCCTGATTTCCCGTCAGTAGCGACTCCGGACTGAGAAACGACCGAACCCAGCCACCTATCGCCCTCACGTGAACTTCCCCGTCACGCGACCTCGCGCACACGGGACGTTGCAGGAATTCAGCTCCGCCGGCCTTCATCTTGGTGCAAGAACCCACAGGTGTGGTTCGTCCAGGCGGAAGCCTTTTCTTCGGTACCGCATCACCTCGGAGTCCTGCGTTTGTCGAGCTGCCGTTACTCGCCAGCGTTTTGATCAGCACGGCGGCAAACAACGCCGCAGGCTTGCGCTGGGTGCCGCGTAGGGGCCTCGCCCCGCCTAGGGCAGGCGGCGGGGTGAGGGGCTTCCTCAGCGGCTTCCCGGAGACTTGTTCGTTCCTTCGGCTCCCTCGTCACCATCGCCTCTGCAGTACCTCCAACGCTTACAGGACCGCATTCGACATCTGTGCCCGGTACCGCCTCGATCTGCTGATCATCGCATCTTCACGCACCCAGACGTTGCGTTTTCGACGCACGTTAATAACTGCAGAGGCGTTGTAAAGGCGCCTCATATACCCACTTATGACAGGCCGTGCCATGTCCTCTGCAAGAGGCCCAAGCCCGCCGCCATTCTCCTCAATGGTCGCGAGGTGTTTTCTTGGACAATTTTAAGCCGGCCTATATCGAGACACCTGCCACGGAGCTCCCCACGGAAGTTTGCGGCGTGTCCGCTGATCTTCTTGTCGCCAAGACAGCCCCATCTCTCCCTCATCGGCGCATTCATTTTGCTTTCCGTCTAGGCGTGGGACCCTGTATCTCCCAGCTGGTGCCTTGTTGGCAGCTACGAAATCGGCACAAAATGAAAATAAACTGGAGCGCCGCGCGCCCGGGGTGCAACCTTGGCATGGGCAGTTCGGTCCTAGAAACCGGCCGTGTTGCACCTCTGGTTTTGGTGCTCCTCTGCAACTCCGTGATTTCCTGACAAGAGTATTTTTTGGCCACCGTAATTAGCCATGTACTAGTTATGCTGGATGAGGATTCAACTTGAGAACTTTTCAGTCTCTATCTGCGTAAGAAATGACTAAATATCAGTGCACAAAGCTTTCCTCTTGCGAATCGATTTCAACACAGTCGTATAGGTTAGGAGGCATAAAAAATCTCCGAAAATAATGACGCTCTCGTTAATGAACTTTCTCAAAGAGCATATATTTTCGAAGGTGCAATCCGGAATTACAATTTGGTGGGCCTTATAGAAGCCGCCGGCGTACGCGAAAGATCTGCGTTGCCTCCCCGCCTTTGTTCTCGTGGAATATAATCTCCTACGAACGCTGTCTTTTTCGCTTGAGCAGAAGAAATGTGTTATTGAGGAACGCCGAAAATGTGTTCCCGGATGGCCTGTGGATTAAAACTTGCGCTTGGGAAGGCCACTTTCGTACTTGATAGAGAAGGCTATATTTCTAGTGCAGTGTTCGGCATTACGTTTGGTTTAGACTATGCGACTTATGTTCAGCAACTGCCGTCATGTCTAGTCTAGCAGGAACCCCGCGCGCCCCTTAACGCTAATGCCACTGCTTCTAGTTTTCAGCACATTTTTATTGAATCCTAATTGAAATCGATGCGCTTTGTACTCAAGCGTATTATGTAATGTTAACTTCACGTCCACAGTTGGACTCAGCATCTGATTAGGATCTCGATTGACGACTTCGTGGGAATATATAGAGCCCGAAATACAGGCTGAGAGGGCGCAGACCTCGAATACGGAAATAAAGTTTACAATGGACTGAGAGAGCCTGCTAAACTCTCCAAACATGCCATTTAAAGCGACAAACAAGTTAATAAAGTTATCTCACTCTAAGAAGCTTTGATATAACAGTTTCATAGGAAAGCGCTTCTGCTCTCAAAAGGTTTTTTCTCGTTCTTTTACCCCCTCAGCTAAGCATGAATCCCCCTGTGTACACCAGCCTAAAAGGGGTCATAGCTACGTGTGATGAAAGGTGGCGCTTGGTCTTGGAGATCAAAGAAGGCCTGAAGCATTTACTTGCTATATCAGTGCCGCCGACCGATCAGGGCAGAAGACAAAGTCAACCTGGCAGAAAAAAAAAGCGGAGCCTCAAAAGAGTTTCTTTGCTGAATGATTTGGTATTCATATCCTCCTAAGAGGAGCTAAGAGGAGCAATGAGTTTTAAGACAGGAAAGCTATCGCTCCCGTTCTTTAATAGAAGTGTTCCTGAGAACTCGTCCTGCTGTGAGGCTACTGACTGCCTAAATCAGGGATTCTTCAGGAGTGGATAGCTGTCGAATGCCCGCCTTTAAGCATGTTATTACTCCTGTGATGACGTCACATGTCGCTTACTGATAAGCGAGTAATCGCAGGCTCTACCTACTCTACAAACCACATTTATAACGTGCTATAAGCCGTCACAAAAAAGAAGAGAGCACGTATTTTCGGGGACATCAAGAAATCGCCGTTTAAACTATTTTTATGGTAAAAAATATGCTGAACATGGGTTGCCATAACCTGTCCTGCTTGTTCGAAGAGTATATTTGGCATATAATAGACACTGGCATTGACAATAGCATATATATGGCAGGACATTTCTTTCTTTTCGTAGTGATTGGATTAGCACGTTTCCAACAAACACCTGAGTACCCATAAAATTCTCAGAAACTACGTATGATGTTTTTCAGGCGATTAGAATAATGAATACACACTCTCAGGCTGTCAAAGTAGGCACCCGGAGATTTACTTACATGTTCCAAAGCATGGCCTTGCACTTCAACTGCTTCTCGACATTTCGCAGTGAAAATAATAGACAACTGAGGCAGGAGCTGAAAATAATTTCGCTCACTCGTCAACAAAATTTCATTGCTTTTACGCTGAGCGCCAGCACATTGCTGAATTTTCTGTTGGAGCTCCAAGTTATAGTTCTGTATCAATTTTACGTAGCAATACTTAACCTTAGATCAGGAAAAGAAGGCAATGCTGTTTGGAGAAAACCAGTTTTTTCATAATAGATTTGGCTAGCAAAGATTTTTTTATATCCGCAGATTTCTAATCATTTCGGCTCCATTTTTGGCAGTTCTCGATTTATTTTCAATGTGTCGTGTGGAGTGCAAAGCCTGCGACATATGGATATATCGACGTATCTCCCCTGTACACAGTCTATTTACCCCTTACTCGCTAAGCGCCCAGAAAAAAATGCGTTGTTTAATTGCTATCTGTAACGAGCATTCCTCACGTGCAAAGGTTGAAAATGAAGAGATCAACCAATGATTCAGTGCTGGAAACATTTCAAGGAAAAAATTTCTAATTGCAATATACATCATTACACGTTTTAAAAATCATTGCCTGGTTCGCTCCCTAATTGCGAATACTCATTCGTAGCGGTCATCTGTAGTGATGGGTAGAAGACACGGCTGTCTACAGAAAATTTCCACAAGTCAGCTTAATCAGGTTTTTAGCATCTTGCGCTACTGTTTGGACATTGCGTTTCTTTTTATTGCGACAGTATTTAGGTTGCTGTCGGGCAAAACTGCCCAGCATCTCCGTGACGAAATTCCTCGATTTGTCAAAAGGCTTGTAGTCGTCAGCATGGTCAAATTAAGAAGTTTGAGGAGTAGAATTTTTCAGTACCTTCCGTCCGATTATCCTTTGGACTTGTAGTAACCCGCCACATTCTTCCAAATTATTGCACGCAATATTCCACATATATTCTAACCATTATTCCCAAAAAATTCACTCTGAGCTACCCACTAACCCGTCTCAATTCACCGACTTTTCCCCACTAATTCATCTTGCCCGAAATTGTGTAAAGGGCCTACTTCAAAAATTTAGGATGGGCTTCGGAATATTTTAGCACGGGCTTACTTCTAAATACTTAAAAAAATTTAGTTTAGAAGGTCTGAATTTTTTTTAAGTGTCTTACGGTCATTTTTTAGCACTAGCAAGCACTAAAGAGGGACAGACTATCGTAAGAATCATACTGAAGTAAATAATTTACAATGAACCATGATTGCATTTTTAGCCTCAATCTGCATAATGAACCTTTTTTTTAATGCGTCTAGAAACTTGTGCAGAGTCGCACTCTTTAGCAAATAACGTCAACGCAACCTTCTTCACTCGGACTCTATCGCATTCAGTAACTGAAAGGCCTCGAGACGTGAAACGAGTTGTCATGCATTTGAAGGGAGCGAGAAACTCTCCTATCAATGTCCATGCACGTCGGTGTTCTTCAGGATAGCGACATAAGGTCATCCTCCGCAGCGATGACTAGCTTCCTACCTCTCCATCTTATGCTAGCCAGATAAGTGCAGCCTCGACCAGGTCCTCCTGGGGCAGAAATATCGTAATCACCGTCGAGACTTGTGTACCTCCTGTGTCTCTGCATCCGTAGCGCTCAATGGATGTTGCCTTTTGTCGATCGCACGTAGCGCCATTGCATAAAAGGTCGCGTTCAGTCATCGCCCAGTTATTTTCTCGGTACACCACGTTTCTGTCAAGGGCTCGCCAGGGAACTTCCATTACGGACACACGTTCAATGCCCAGCTGCCTTTCCTTCTGCGCAGAGTGGATTATTCTGTCCGAAGACGTGACCGTCTTTTGACCAAACGACTAGTTTTTCTTTTAGCTCCGGTGTCCACTGCACCCTTCTGCGAGCTTGCCTTTTAACAGCTGCACTGGACGGAGACTATTTCGTTAATCCTTAACGAGCAGCCCTTTGTGTGCAACTGTATCTCTCGATGGCAGGCACTGCCCTAGAACTCAAATAGAAGTCTCCTCTTTCTGACTGCCTCCTGCGATTGACGCTTTGCCTCTGGCGTCGTCATTAAGAGTAGAAGGCAGAACGGTCAAAAGACACATTCAGAGGAGACGGCGGCTTGTTGCTGAAAGGCTTCTTGGTTCTTGCGGCCGTTTATTATTTTGGGCACTATTTCACCTCACGCTGTTGCAGCCTAAATGGCACGTAAATTTTCTTTCCTTGATGATTTCAGCCGTTGCTGTCTCTCTATGGTAGAGTCCCAGAAAGGGATGCTGTTCGCGTATATGCATGAGTGTAGTGTGCCGACAAGAAGTTCGTGGTCGACTTAGAGTGGTACACCTACTCTGAATTGAAGCACGAAATAAATTTTCCGAAGAAGCGCCGTTCCACTGCTTTTTAAAACTACAGTAATACTAAAGACAAGCATCATCAATGATTAGGCTTCATCAATGTCAATAACGTTCCTGAGGTGCCAGCTGGAAACATACACAAGAAGTAAGGCAGCAAAGACAACGGTGTTCCAGCCCTGCGTCTCCTCCGTGTTCATTCCTTCTTGTTTGTGTGCTTCCCAGCTTTAAATGCATCCTGTTTTACAATTTATTTCTTAGTTGTGTGAAGAAATGGCTCAAAATTTAATGATTCACTGCTATATATAGCAGGAGAGAACTTGACAGAACAGAAGTTATCACTGGGCCACGACCCGCGGTGTTCTGTAATACTCCGCTAGCAATTCGCAGCCGTGATCGGAATCAATTCTTTAATTTCTTACTTCATTAAACAGGCCAGGCATCAAATTTCTAGAGCTTATGATTATCTCTTGTGATTACTTCTTGTTGAGGTAATATTAAATGTTTAACAGTGGGGTACTTTTTTGTCGTGGAGAAATTCTGTGCTCAATCCTGAATGTGGGCGGAGCTTCGCTGCAGTATTAAGTTGTGTCAGACTATAGGTAACATTCTTTGCAAACAAACACTAGTTTTGTGCGAAGAGCTCATTCGTACATATCTGCAATCCAATGTTACACCAGAAAGTTGACAGGTTTATTAATACCATCGATGTGCCACCTGCATGAAGAAGACAAGGCCAAACTGTGTCACTTTTACTGCCATGACTCGCCGCCTAACCTGTTCCAGATAGCGTAGATTATATTGCGACCCAAAAGAAAATGTGGCTGCGTCTGATGACAGAATGCTCTCGCCCTCTCCATTGTTGTATTTTGCATACGGCACGTGAGCGCCTGCATCTCAACTTGTTAGCTCTTCGTCGTCGGTGTCTATGCCCTTTGCTCGCCACAGCCACGTGTGCCCGACGACAATGTTCAGTCTTCTCCATTTTTTTTTTGTTCTTCTACACCCCTATTTTCTCCTAGCCCCCGTTCGCTCGTTGTTTAGTTTGTGTCGATCATTTGTTCAGACGTGAATGCCTTGAGAAGAGAACTATGTATGGCTTCACTTTAGAAAAACCACAGGCTCTGACGGAAGCGTGCAACAATTGCGCTAATTTTTTTCACAGTTAAGTAATTTTTTGCTGACTCTTTTTTGAATTTATTCAACAACTGCCATGAACCGGCGACTGGAATCGCAATAGTGCATAATTGTTCCAGACCAACATACAGGATGTTTCACCTCTTGTTGGTTTTCGCCTATGAGCAAGGTTCTCCTTTCGCCGATGTTGCCCTCGGTTCGTTAGATTTTGTCATTCCGTTTGCCGGAATGACACAAATGTAGGCTCTAATTAGTTTGCTAATCTACCTTCAAGTGTTTTGAAGGAAAACTTTTCCCGTAACCTAATTCAGTAGCCTAGCCGTAGTACATAGGGCAAAAGAATGTGATTATGTAACGTGATGAAAGATGTGGCTCCTTTCATTAGGACTAAAATAATTGAATTCATCGCGATAATAATTGATCAAGTGTTCAGCACAACGGAGAATCGCACTGCTTTCTGAGCGCGCAGTGTTATGGACATGAAAGAAGATGGGACGAGCGAAAAGTGGTAAGAAGTGTAAACCAACGATTCATTTTATTCCAGGTTCCACGGAGGTCTACATAAGATGCTCGAAATAGAGAAATAAAGCCCTAGCGCTTTCACTTCCTTCCTCTCGATAGTCGCCATTCAGCGTGCATTTAACACCTCTGTGCTGTGAAACATACTCGTTCGGAATCCCTCTATTGTGCGGAGGTAATTGTCTCAGATGTCAGCTTCACAGCTGAAAAAGCATAAAAGGCAACGAAATGCTTATGCGTTGCACTCTTGATTCGTGTAACTCAAGCAACCAGGAAAAAAAAAACTATCGGGCTCAACAAACTTGTCTCTGAAAAAAGGGCATCTAATAAAGAACTTATTACAGCTCATTACAGGCAAAGTCAGGGTCATATCATCACCCCATTGGGAGTGGCATTGTGTCTGATAAGCTACAGCAACGTTTCTATTAGTTGCGAAAAAATATATATAAAGACTGACGCTTAATCGGGCATTGCCCACATTTCAAGCAAAGGGACCCCCTATGTTCCCCGCTGTGTGACAATCGGTCCTTAGCCCTTCAAGAATATGGAGTAAAGCGCTACACATCCTCGTGCAAGCTAAGCGATACACGTTTAAACTAACAAAAGTAACTGTCGGATTTGGGAGTCAAGCAGCGAAGCGGATAACTAACAGAGAGAAAGGGTGAAGAAGATAAGTGAGGGACGAATCCATCTAACCTAAATGAGCACCGAGCTACTTGCAAAGGGAGCGACCATGTGGACACAGCTAGTGTACGCTTATATTTTAATGGTTTTTCTACGTGAGCTCATTATTTCGTGTGTATTGCCTTTTGTAGTTTGCCATTCCTTATATTTCATATATAATGGTTTCTCTGCATTTTCACTGTCTTCTGCATTGCTAGTATCAAGTAAATAAGTACGTCCACATCACGACCGTCCCTTGTGAATACCGAGTATTAGACTTTCAGCTGTTACAAAGAAATTTACACCGGCACCGACCTTAAAAGTGTGTCAGAATTTTTCGTATTTGGCTGTCTAACAGTCATTGCTCCATTTTGCAGTGTTTATTTCTGCCGAAGCGGCATTTTGACGAGCAGCGCGGCATGGAGTTGGAAAGTTCGAGCAGAAATTTCGAAACACGAGAACCCACGATCCACTCTCAAAATACGCCGCTCCATCGACCAGATCGTAAACATCACTGTTCCCGTCCGCCCATTCATGGCGCATCGCGACGTCAGCGTTCAGACACCCGCGTTACGGTTCCAAAACAGTGCGTACAGATAGGAACGCAGACGACACTGGTGCTGTCAACAACCCAGACAGCGAACAACCGAAGTTTGCTTTCCCCATCCATGGTCTTTCCGTCATGTCATGTGCTGACTCCGGATGACGCCTAAATCCGGCGGTTGACAATACCCTGCCAGAGGCTATAGCGGACTTCTCTCCGCGTTTCACTGGCGCCGTCAGAGTAGACTGCTTCTTCTTTGAGATATACTGCGCATTGGCTGGGATGCTTAGGAATTGGGGCTGCGAATTTAGCGGGATCTCGTGCAACTAGCCTTTTCATGTGAGATCTATTTTTCTCTAATCTCTCATTCTAGATGATAATTAGAAAGGAGTTCATAAGAAATTTTTTTCGCCCACGATTTCGCGGCTAAAATTTAGTATCTTCGCGTCATTTTTCTAGGAAATAAAGGACTTGAAGAAACCTCCAGGCATGATTGACTTCAATGTCACTGAAAGAAAAGACCTTGATTCAAGGCCGTTAGGAAAACAAAATTGCTGTGCTATCCACTTGTTTGCCTTGTAAGAGCTACGAGACAACGGCAAACCTTCAGACACCAAATTACGATTCCATAATTCATCAAAGAGCGCAAGGACGGTCTCCACTAGAGTTTTTTTTCCTGTTGTTCAGATTGCAGAAGAACACTACAAGGTGTCTCGTCGCCATGATTCACGTTGTCAATGTGTTTGTAACTTCGTCTTGAACTCGGTTTCTCTCCTCTCTACCCAGTTACCCATTGCCAACAATGGCAGTGAACATTATAACACCTAAGTTTCGGTATCTACTACACACTGCCTGCTATTGTTTCTATCCGTAATGGCCTCTTCTGAGTCGACACTGAGCGAGGAAAGAATTGAGCGTTGCACACATTTAGGATATTAACAGACTCAATTAGGAGCTGTAAAATTCTAGTGAAACTTTCTGAAGCGTTAAAATCATGCCCCCAAAAGTTCAGATGGTGAACAACAACTTGAAAAGGCAGCTTACCTCGCAAATTCATGCGGATTGTGTCGACGCCGTACAGTCGCGACAGATTGGAAAGCAAGCACCGCCTGTGCGTACAACGCAATTTCACTCGTTGTCACATGCTGTTCCAACTACTAACATGAGTAGTTTGTGCTTCTACCTAAAGGGCTTGTGCGACGTTTATTCTCTCAGCGGTTCCACACCAACCCAGTGTTGCACGCTGCATAATAATAGAGTTTTTGCATTTAATTACATGGCTTGTGAGTGCGCACTTCGACATTCTCATGTCCTTATTTACTCTGTATACGGAGTACCTCAAGAAGTTAATCGGGCTAAGTTTTCCACGAAGTTTGTGTCGCACAAGTGTAGCTCGAGACGTCCGATATCCTTTCTGGTAAGAAAATTTGGACTTGTATCAAGTTTTTCGGTTCAATACTGCATTTGTGCAGTCTGTACAAGGACAGCGGTTGTTTATCGAGTCACGAGGGGTACTCACAGCTGCTCTTCTTTTGGAAGAACAGTGTTTTTCCTAAAGTGAGTAGCTGTGCAATCCTTTGGATTGAAATCTGTTCATACCATCGACGGCAGCAATGTTTTGCACTGCGACAGAAACATGACTCTGCTCTCAACATGGATGAGAACAGCTCCCGAAAGCTTCCGTACTATTGCGCAGGCCGGCTTTAGTTTAAGTATATTGATATGGTGACATGTCATCGCCGAAGTTGTCGTCGGCGTTAGTCAGCAGCTGACATGTTCAATGCGAGAACGTGTCTCAGAGGTACCTTAATGAGACTGAACCCGAGAGTGCTTACCAATCTCCTCTGAGTTCTGGTGAGCCACAGGAGATGGTACGCCTCACCATATCATAGCGGGTGCAACGAAATACTACGGCATCACGAGAATGAAAGCAGCGCGCGAGGTCATAAGCGCCGCGCGTTGACACAGGAAACTTACCTGAGAATATTTGCGCCGGAAAGTGCTGTCAGGAGAGGAAAAAAAGCGGGGGGTGACAAAGAAATAAAGAAGCTTCAAATAAGGCACGATAACGGGTTGCTTTTATGGACCTCTTGGAGCAATTATGATTAAAATGCACTTGCATTCTATATTAAGAATTTTGCGAGGAGAATATAAATTCGCTATGTAACCATGAAAATTAGAAGAAACAGCTTAGGTTTCTTTGCTCTTAGTGGGCCGCCGCTCGAAAAAGATTTTGCGGCTGCGCCCTGTCCGAAGCTTTTGCTGTTCACTGTTTCATTCAATGTAACGGAAGGAGCAAGATTAATTTTTATTCATATTTACTTCCTGCATACAATCTTCACTTTTCTGGCTGTAAAATTTTGCTCGAGTACCGAATTAGTCTGAGCATCCTCTCTAATACACGTTTCACCAGCCGTAAATGTGCATTATCTACGAGCTAGTTGCTTAGTTCGAGTACTTCCATATTTAATATACCCGTCTTAGCTCTCCACTAAAAGCTAATCCTTTTGAATTATTTTGGTGCGATATGATCGCCTTAGTACGCTTAAGTAGCCTGCTAGAAAACGTGCAGAAGGCGACCAAAGATAAAAACAGAGCACAGAGAGATAGAAACATTATAAAAAGAAAAGGAAATAGTTTGATAGGCTACGTGAATGGAATTAGGGGGCAACCTTATCACATATTTTCGCCAAACTCCGGCATACACCACACGTTCATACACATTTAAATGACAAAACTTTGATGTTAGCGGGCTATGCATGGCATTACTTTTTTCTATACATACCTTATTATATAAAACAAAACGCAAAATGAGAGTCTGTGTACTGGATTCGGTAAATGTACCAACAATATTTTTGAGCCAAAATTAAGCCCTGCGCACTTTGAGAGGATGTTGACTCTATACTGGAAATTGCTGTTTTTAATAATAAGCTGCCAGAAATTACGAAAACTTCCTTTCGTCGATGAAAAAGGAAAGTAGGAGCAAACAAGCTCGAAAGATTGAGAAGAGAGAAGTCAGTACCAGACTGGGAAAAAAAGACAACTCGAGATCTGCTTCCAAATCTTGTAGTTGTTATTCGCAGCAATTAGTGGCCATAGCTCTGATCGTCAAAAAATAAAATTGACGTTGTTCTTTTACGCAATATCAACAAGACTTCAAAGGAGAGAGAGATCATGAACGGAGAAAAAATTGTCACAGAGACCCGGCATTGCATTTCAGTGATGAGGTATGTTTGTCACTTTTTGTGTTCACTGACGTATTAAAGGCACTTTAATCACACCATGCGCATATTTTTTATAAATTTTAATTTATGCAACCTTTTTCATGTTTGAAGTCTGTCTTTTTTTTGAAAAACGTACCTCTCTGTGACGTAAACCATTTTGGGGTTTTAAAGGAGCTCGTATAGGCTCTAACTGGCGGACAATATCCTTATTTTGGAGCACGAGGCTTGTTCAAAACGATGTCCAGGCTTTGACTGCAACTTCGGGCAGAGATTTACGAGCGAACCGCCCTACCTCTGTTCTTGGCCGCAGTGAACAAGAAGCGGCCGCTATATACGTTGTTGTTGTGTACTGAGGTAAACAACAACACCGACACTCAAACCGCAAACTAGCCATTAAAATCTTCCTTAGAACATAAAACGTAAATATATCGTTTTTAGAGGAGTGCAGATCCCTCCGCTAAAGAGATTTTCATCGGATTGAGCCCCATCGTACCGTCGAAAAGCCTAGCAGAGCCAGGGTAGAAGGTTAAACCCCCAAAACCGAACCTAACCGCATAACTTGAGGCCTCCAGTCCGGTATGTCCGATTTGTTTCGCTCGGAGTCCCTGCGATCCTGCACTGCTTTTGATTCGGCTGCACTTAATCAATGCGTCATGCTAGAAAAAGGAAAATTATAGCTAAGAAAATGAAGCTTTTTTCCTCCATTTCTAGGGGATCATGGTCTGAAAAACGGACCACCATTTTTCTGCATCTGCGTCGGCGAAAAACTGCAATTCAGTATCACTTTTTTATTTAAGTAAGTTTGCAACGCGAAGGGTGGTTTGACCCGCACCATTGGCAATCCTATGTCGCAAACCATTTCGCCGATTGGAGTCCTTGGTAGTAGGCGGAATCAAAGGTGTAACAAACAACCCACGTTGTCCGTTGCTCTCCCATCATGCGCATTTTGCTCACTGAGGTGCATTTCGTTTCAAAAAATTCTTAAATAATTATTTTAATTTCTTCGCTTGACTCAAGGTAGACATGCTTATTTTTTTTTGTAGGCTCTTTAAAATTTGAGTGAATTAATTTTTCTGATGGTGGCATCACTGTTTATGCGATGGTGTGGATGCTAGTGCGTCAACTTGCTTTTCTAATTTGGAGCCATCATTAGGGAGACGGGACCTGCAAATGAAAGCTGAATCTAACGAATGTAGTCGGTCAATTTATTTCAAAGAGTTAGTAATCAACACCCACTGAAGCCGAAAAAATATGTGATGTTTCTTTCTCAAATGGCGCAGGCAGCTGACAGTATTGTAACTCAATCAGAAAATGAATTGGAGAAAGTCCCGTTTACTGCGCGCCACATTAAATGAGTTCACGGCATTGCGTCCAGGCTGAGACAACCGAATATTAAATCTTGATTGAACCTTCGCCCAGGTAAAAGTTAACGTATATTTTGATTCTTATTTCTCGCCTTTATTGAAATTGAGTCCAAAGAAAATTGGTATATATTATTGGTTGTTTCACAACTGCTGACAGTTAAGAATTACTGCCACCAATCAATAATTCATTTTCAATCTAATGTTTCTAGACCAACTTCTGTGGAAGCTGTTCTCGTTCAACTTTCTGACTGTCTGAAAGTGTTAGTTTGCTTTATAATATTCTTCGCTTTTTATATCATCTCATTTTTTACTTACTGTTGTTCATGCTCTCTAGACAATGAATTTGGCGAGTGCGCAAAATACCTTGTATAGGAGATTTCCTGCCTTCTTTGAACCGGTGTCGAAGATTCCGGCTTAATAATTCTCCGTACCACTGGAACATCAATGGGTAACAGAAGACCGGCAAGGGCTCGTTCCGTCTTGACACAGGTCCCAAGCGGTGACGTAACACTTTACGGTACGATATAAACCAGATGAAAAGAAGCGACGCCGGAGCCGAGCTAAACTGTGGGAGACACTAAGATTTCCAGCTATGGGCTGATCATGGCGTTCTTCAAGGACAGAGGGACGTCGGTGTTATGGTATGCCAAACAGTACCGGAGGCCCGTCAGGGCGTAGTCTTTGGCGGTAAGAATGCTGCTCAGAAGAACATGTAGCTTCACGTACGGACTCAGGTTTTCTGGGCTGAGGCCATAAATTAGGGGCCGTAAGGAAGAATCTTTATGCTGTACGTCGGAGATGTTGGGGAGATAAGAACGATCATACAGACAAGGCACGGTATCAGTTTCATGAAGATCAGGTGGCTCCACTGTATAGCGAGAAAAGCAGCCAGCGTCTTGGTAGAGACAGGCTGACTTGTAGACGATGGTATAGGAATATCCTTGGAGGCGAAACGGCCAGCATCCAAGGCGTGCGGTGGGGTGTTTTAATGAAAACAGCCAGCAAAGTGCGTCGTGGTCCGCGTCGACTGAGAATGAACGGCCGAAGAAGAGCCTAAATTTGGCGACTACCAATACAAAGGCGAGACACTCGCGCTCAGTGACTGAGTAATTTTTCTCCGAAATGGAAAGGAGACGGCTGACAAAAGCAATGTCGCAATCATGTTCGCGTGCACGTTGAGCGAGCAGAGTGCCGATCCTTTATACGTAGGCATCGGTGCAAATTTCTTACGTTGGCGAAATCCGCACCTCCACGAAATATGTAGCGGGAAAGAATATATTTACAAGTATTTACAGGAACACTTATATTGGCAGGTGCTGTAGCTGAGAGCAGCGCCGAGCGGACCGAGAGATCTTCGTCGTCTTCTTCCATCTTCGACTCGAGGCATAGCGCATCTAGTCGTCGGCCCACTAGAATATTATTAGAAAAAGGCACGTCTTTGTTGTTGCCAAAGGATGGAATTTTCATCTGCAGTATTTAAATGCAAGAAAAATGTGCGCTGTTTTCTTCTCTAATCCCAAGATTTATTCTCGAGATCTACGGCGTTTTCTTCTATTCTTGTCATCTCCGCGACCATCCTTCTGCTTAGTAACACAATACGATATGAAAACAACCCCCACTTCAAGTATGTGAAAACGTGTCCAGAGCGGTGTGTGTTTCCTGCTTATAAGTATCTATTCCCACGCATTATGCAAAGTGACACTTCAGCACAGCACCTTCCTTGCAATTTCGAATGCGATGTCTTTGTTCGCTTTCGTTGCTGCCCCGTAGCAGCTGCCTCGTAGCCTTATTGAGGAGCAGTGCCAGGGATCCTTACGGTAGCAAATGAGGCAAAAAATTTAAAAGCCGAGACTGGTGCTTGCATTGGGTTTGTGGCAGTACGTTCCGCTGAACAAAATAAAGTAAATAAACAGCGTAAGGATGTTATTCTGACCGACTAGCAAACAAACAGGATTGCTGTGACTTCGATTACAAAAACGCGGAAATTTGCATGTTTACAGGTAGCCGCCTGCTGTACTTCCCGAGTCATGAATAGTCAGTAAAGGCAAACTAAACATAAGCTGCGTGAAGCCATGAAAGCTTTGCGCACGGAAAAAAAATTGATTGTAACGAAAGAAGCGCAACAAAATTAATATGGTTACCAAGAACCTGTCAGCAATCTGCGAAGCGTTTAGAATAATAGACCTTATTTGCCGAATTGATTGCAGGAGGCAGCTTAACGTTCAGGGCTTACTTTGCCGGTACAGTCTATGAGTGTGAGCACAAGTACCTGCAAGCTCATTTACTCACCAGAAATCTTTACTGACGAGTTTATTGTCTTGAAAATAACATGCTCCACTGGGTTGTAAAAACTGTGACTTCGCGATCCAGCTCCGAACCTAAACCTGTTACGAAATATACGAGGCAGAACCCTATTTGCATACTCACAAAATTTACACTTGGTAGTAAGAAAACTTGGACTAGAGCAGAAAGGATGAAGAAGAAAAAAGCGCAGAGAATTATGGGAAAAAGTAACTGAAAGATCACGATTTCTGGTTGTGAACTCTGGTTATATAAAATTGAATTAAGGGTCGGAAGGAGGCAATAATGAATTTTTTTTCAATGCCAATCTGTTGAGGATAAGAAAAGCGAAAAGTATTCACAGTCGTAAAAAACGTCTTTTGGACTATCGTGACTAAAATGACATCAGCTGCCACTTCTTCCACGTAAAAAAAAGAAACTACAGTGCCCAGTGCGCTACCTGTCTATTACAGTAGAGTTAATTGATGATATCAGAGAAGAAATTAAAACCTGATAGAAAACTAACTACGCATTGATTACATTACGTCATCTACCTAGACCAGTCAGCACGCCCGTTGCGTTCTGCGCGTTTCCATTCCTAGTCGTTCGCCTTGCTTCTATTGGCGCTAGCGCTTTTCATGCTGTTAGCCTCCTTATCAGGCTTGGTGAGGTGACGTGGGCAGACCAGAGAAAAAAGGCAGGTGGGGACATTCCGGATCGATGTTTAGATCGATAGTTAGGAATGTTGAAGGCCCAATGTAAGTAAAAATCGTCAGGGTAGAAATACTTTTGGGGAAACAAAGCGGCGCACTCCTACTATGACACAAACACGTACCCGGTTTGCTAATATATTTGTGAGCGAAATGGGTGCAACAATGAAAAACAAAGGTATAATAGACAACAATTCTGGACAAAAGCATCCTTGAGAGGGAAACCATTTATAAGCGTAATTTTTTTCATATAATGTAAGATTTCAATATAACAATCAATAGATCGGCAGATCACCCAACGGCAGTCTTGTATTTTTCATTACCGTTTCTGGTATCGTCAAAAGTGTTCCCCCTTATTGTTCCGTATCCTATACCTTCACAACATCATGTACCAACTAGGCCCAACCCAAGTTTTACTGAAGTTGTATTGAAGTTCCGTAGCAGTTTTAACTGCTTGATACGATCGATGGAAACATTTTAAACAAAAGATTTTGCTGCATAACAGAATAATGGACCATTACCTTGAATACATCCATAACACTGTCTCACAGTTTTTCAATTTTCGCAATTTCTGAGTTTTGTCAGAGAATGCAGGAAATGTAAGATTCAGACACTACAGGCGAAATTTTTTTATACTTGAGCACTTGCCTTCATCACCAGGCGAAATCTGTTCACTGCACCATTATTTGAAGTACAAGGGAGAAAAAGTATGCTCGAAGATATTATATTGATACGGGGTGGCAAGCCAAGGAACAGAACGACATGATGACAGATGAAATATTATTTTATTGGCTGCGCCCTAGGGCGAGCGCTCCGTCCCGCGCCCTTGCCCACTTTTTCTTCGCAACATTCCACGCGGCCACCGAGCGATCGTCCCGATCAATTGCTTCTACCCTGAAGGATGAGGTGACGATGAGCATGACCAGAAAGGATTCAGGATGAAAGGTTTTCCACCAAGATAAATGAAATCATTTGACCGCAGAGCTTCAGCTCCAGCGGTCGGTCACCCAGAGCCGAAGGTCAAGGTTTCTAGCGGCGCCGGATAACATGGGCGAGAAAGACGTCTTTGTTCTTGTCGTCGTCGGATCATACAAGTCTGGTCTTAGTCATCGGGTCTTGTGGTCGAGGCTGGGGAAGACGGGGGGGGGGGGGGGGGGGGGCAGCTGGTTGGGTCTGGTCAGGTGGTGGTTCTGGTTATGGTCGAGATGGGGTTGAGCCGGGCGGCGGAGCCCAGGTCCCCTCGGCCGGCGACCAAAGCAAGCAGAAGCCGATGATGCTCCAGGGATGAGGATGACGATGTATACCCGGCACCTCACACTAAAATATACAAGGTGGCGAGCCAAGGAACCGAACAGCATGATGACCGATGAAATAAGATTTTAATGGCTGCGGGCCTAGCACGAGTGCTCCATCCCGCACCCCTACCCGCTTCTTCTTCTTCGTAACAATATTTCGCTGGCGATACCTAAAACAAGAATTTCTGAAATTACTTCCAGGCGCGATTAGGTACAGCACTGCATAGATAGATGTTTCGGGAGGCAAATTCTACGGTTATTGCTGGCATCGGCCACACCGGTAAGCAAGACCATTTTGTTTTGGAGGCACTCTTACAAAATACCTAGAGTTGCATACTTTAGAAAACACAGGTTCCCAAATACAAACTGGTATTGTTTAAACAACCATGAAATCAACGTATCAAATTGCTTTTCCTATTTGTGTCGACCGTCATGAAGATTGATGTCACTGTACTTTAAACTATTTTGAAAGTGAGTAGGAGACAATGCAAGGTGATTAATTTCTTTTCTTGGTACAGGCAGCTTTTAAATAAATCTCCTCTCTCAAAGCAGCGTTTTCATACTTCTTGTATTAGAGATACATCAAATGTACACCTGCCTTACCTCCTTCTCCAAAATCTTTTCGGAGAGGTTTGTTTGAGCGCGTAAAAAGCGGGTGCCTTTTTCTGCATTCCACAGCATAAATTTAAGCTCACAGCTGGGTTATCTTTGTGTAGAACGGCTGACGTGACGCTGCAAAATTAACAACCTCCGAGATAGCGTTGAACAACAGACAAAGTGTGTCGAGATTAATTTCGCTCTAGCCAGACAGCGAATGCGTGCTCCAGTGAGGCATGCAATTTTTTACAGGCCAGTTTGGGTGCTGTCACAAATGCTTTCGGCCTGCAGTTGACTTCAGCGAGGAAACGAAAAACCTAATCTTGTTGTGAACAACAGCGTACCAAAAAGCGATGTTAGCTTTGTGCGGAAACCTGCAATTATATTCAGATTTCACTTCGTGTTGGGCTGCATGGCGTGCCACGAATTGCTGAGAAGCTGGCGGCCGTGGCGTGCTGTGTAACCGGACTGCTGCGAACAGAACTTCGCGGGATTCGATCCCGGCCGCGGCGGCTGCAATTTCTCTGGAGGAGAAATTCTAGAGGCCTGTGTACTGTGCGATGTCAGTGCACGTTAAAAAACCCCAGGTGGTCGAAATTTCCGGAGCCCTTCACTACGGCGTCTCTCATAGCCTGAGTCGCTTTGGGACGTTAAACCCCATAAACCAAACCAAACCAGAAGTTCGCGGCAAGGAATTTGTTTGCTACGTATAGGCGTTTTACGATATGAACGAAAAAAGTGACAGCGTCAAAACAAAAATACAAATTTACCACTCAGAACCCCTATGGACCTCCAAGTCCTGTTTGACGTTTCACTCCATAACCACGCCTGCACATTGCTTATTTTCGCACAGTTTTTAACCATGATGTAGTTAAAATACAATACGACCAATAGACATCATGCATTCTTTCTTGCGGTTTTCAGAATTTATCAGCATTCTCATCTGAAATGCCTCTGTTGACGATTCACCTCGTCCTGGGTCCTCTCTGTCCAAGCTTTCGCGCGCTAGCCTGGCACGAAAAAAATTCAGCATCGGTAAAATACGCAGGACCGTTATGAGATTTCAAAAAAAAAAAAACTGAAGTCGAGTAGTGCAGAGCAAGGCCGCAGCACTGAGATAAATCTCCCTTTGATTCTAATGTCAGCTCGCATCTCACGCAGACTACGCCAAGTGCGGTCAGTTCCAGTTTTTACGTATGGCTTGTGCGTCATCTACATTCGCAGGCATGTGGAGTTAAGAATGGCTTTGTGATTTTACAGTTTCTTGTGGCAGGCAGAATATGGGAAAATTATTTACCAGTTTCTGGCAACAAGTATTTTTATTTATTTGAATCTTTAGATCAAAAATATTATTTAACATGGAGCATGTAGCTTTACTATACTATCGTCTTCGTGACAGGTCTAGCGCACCATTTGCTTTTCATGAACAATATTCTCTGCAGGAGTTTGATTGGCTTATTCTGCGCAATGATTGCAGTCGATTCCTTGAAGTGTCTGGTGTACCCTGCATGAAACATCAAGTAAAGTTTCTTACCACTAAAATGAAAGGCTATTAAAACCCGAACCTTTGTAGTTCTAGATAATTTTTTAATGCCTAGACTTTAAAGTCACAACATAGACATTTTTAGGCCTGCAAAGTTATACATAAATAGCTTTCACTTGCTGCTACCAATTGACACTTTAAGGGATGCAAGACTAATGCCACTGCAGGCAAAAAAGATGCAGTTAATTTATTTACAAAACCGGAAACTTCAAAGCGTCTTCAACGCGGAACAAGGGTTATAATTTGGAGAGAGTAACCGTTAAAAAGAAGTTTTAATCGGTTATTACAAGGTAATTCCATACTTCGAACAGCACTGCGGTCGCCAGCAACGCTCTTAGTCTTTCACGACGTAACAACTTTCGCAAACTCCCCCCCGTCGTAAGCTGCCACCGAAATCAAGGCTTTTCTGAATCAAGCAGGAAGACATGCGAATTTTGATGTCCTAACCTAACTGCTCCATCCCTGTCGAACTTTCAGAAGGTCATGCTAAGAAAATAATATGATCACTCTTACACGAGCAACGCACAAAACTTCCTCCCTCCCGCTGTTCGACTGGTCGATGCTATGGCTCTAGGATCATTTCGACTGGCGTCAGTATGTAATATTTTCGACTGATTTTTTCACTCGGATGTCTTCCTAAGCATATAACGGTGTGTGTACTATTTCGTGGTCCGTTTCAGGTGAATATTCAATCCTAAACATTTAGCCTGGACCGGCAAATATAACGTAATGCATAGAATAAACCGCAGGTACTTTGCAATGTAAAAAAAAAAGGCAGTCAAGTGATCACTGTCCTGAACTTGCACGAAATGGCATCGTATTGTGGACTGAATACACTGCATTATAAAGCGTTCGCATTGTTTCGACATCGACTGGCTATAACGGGTTTTTAAAGATTTCACATATCAATTTGTAGGATTGATTCAAAGCTAATGAGGAAAGATGGAAACCGTTTTAGAGCTGTCATCATAAGAATGGTGGCAGTATTGCCCGCTCGTTTTTCCACGCCCAACTGAGTACATCGCAAGAGCTCGCGAGCGCGATTTCATTAATGATACGCATGAAAGTTTTTCTGTGGAATGTTTTTTTACTAGAATGCAACGCCGAGCAAACGGCGTAAGGACTAAAACAGCAACCTTTTCAATACACAATAGGCGAAGAGTTCAGCGACTTCGTGTGGAAGTCTGTGGTAAAGAAATAACGGTTTATGTACCGTATTTTATAGATAATGAAGTCGACCCAAATTGAAGTACCATGCTTTCTCACCCGGAATAAATTTTTTTCAAAGCAAAAGACATCCGCCTTTTCACTCGTGCTTTATATAATTTCATACAGGCTACATACGCAATGAAGATAGGCCTTTCAGTTTTTTTTTTATTTTAAACGTTCAAAAACAAATCTAAAGTCAACAAGAAGGAGCAAGATAAAGGAAGAATGTAGATTTCGTAGCCTGCGAAGCTACCCTGAAAGAATGATTTATCACTTATTCATAAAAGAGTAAAGAAGTTCACCCAAAATGCCCTGATGTGAGGTCAAACAGCGCTCCGGCTCCCGAGGCGGCGGTTAGTTTATGGGGTGTGATCGCCTGTGACTCGCTTCATCCGCTGACTTACCCGCTTGCGAGCGGGGCGTTCATCTTCCACGGTGTCTGATCTTTCGGGGCGTCCGGGTCAGCGCTCTGCTAGGAGGGAAGAAAAGGGGAGGGGCTGTGGCATGATTGGGGCCACTGCGTGCATTGGGGTCAAGACACTATTAAGAATTTTCGGAGGCACGAGTCTGTATATAAAACAGCTTCCTGAATACTAAGTAGCCTTAGCAGAAAAGAGTTATGGCCTCTGTTAACAATGCGCTCCATGGGAACATGCTTAAGCTCTTTCTTTAAAGCCCGCTTCAAAAATGTCCCCTAGTCTTTTCCGAGACCAAACTGTTTTCAAATTGGCTTCTCATTGAGCGTGATGTTATTGTGGTTTCCACACCGCAACACACAAAATTTCCCATCAGCTTGTCAGGATATGCTTTGTAAGACCAGTGTAAGGTCAATCTCAGAATATGCCTGCACTGCTTGGGATCCGCCATATCTACATGGCAAACAAAAATTAGAGCGTATACAGAGTATGGCTGCATGCTTTGTCACTGGAAATTACGAACGGAAGTTCAGGGCTGTAAGAATACAGCAAGAATTAGATTGGGAGCTGCTGGACGTTAGACGACGCAAATTACGACTACAGTTTTATTGCGAAGCAAAACTACTTGAGCTACCACGTCAGCCCGTTCCAGCGCGAGGCGGTGGTAGGCACCATTTGACCTTTGGCATGACCTTTGGCATGACCTTTGGCATGACGTCATACCATCTGTGTAAAAATGGGGCCCCATCTCGCGCCGTCGCAGCGCGAGGCTGGAAGGCACCAACACCGGTTCTCTCCTCTCGTCAAGCCTGTCAGATGCCGCCTCAAGCAAGCAAGACACTTCGGCAGAATGCAAAGAGGAAGCTTCAGCGCTTCCTCTTTGACGACACGTGTGTGTCGTCGTTCTTGGCTATGCGTCATTAGCCGTGTCAGTACATGGGAAACTAATAAAATACCGGAACCTATCGTGTTGCTTCGCAATTACCAGGCTTAACCAAGCTAAGCAACAGCCAGTTTTTTTGATAGTATATACCATTGACTGGTAAAGATGGAAAGAGGTAAATATATTAAGCGCCCTTAGTATGTCTCTTAAGATACGGACCATCATTTAAAAGCGCGGGAAATATTTTGCCGTAGAAACTTACTTAAGGCTGCACTTCCGTGAAAACAATTTTTAAGTGGAACCGGTTGCCTCGCGATGTTGTAAGCGTTGTACTGAATGACGTATTCTTTTCGATGTTGAGTTGAGTGTTGGCTGTGGCTCTGAGTATTCCTTTTCTCGATGTTCATTGCTTTTGAGTGTTTTGTTTATGATGAGTATTTCAATGCTGTGTGGCACGAGCTCGCGTTTCCTTGGTCTGTTTTTTAACTTTCTATCCCCCACTTCCCATTGTAGTGACTGCGGGCGCTGTGGGCACTGAATAAATGAGTGAATGTATTTTTCGAGGGGAGATGCTCACTTTTAGGAAGAGCGGTCACTATTCAGGAAGCTCTAAGGAGACTCATCTTTTACCTGCCGTGTTTTAAGCACAAAAACTCTCTAACGAAAGTCAATTGCAAGAAGGAAAATAATTGGAATTCAAAAAGTAACGCCAGAGCATAGTCTTTATATCCATTATATACTGAGCTTTATGTAGAATAGAGAAACTGATACATGATTGACTTTCAACGCTGAATAAAGAAAGCAATAGATGAGAAGTCAACCCTTTTTAAAAGGTTCGTGACTGGGAATTTGCTACCAAGCTTTGTATTCGGACACTTATAGCGCATCCCTTAACCCTGCGTGTACATAACGAGTGCATGGCTTGGCCCATACCGTGTGCTGCGTACCCCTTGGATACTAGACGTCTGACACAGGGCACACGTTCTCAAGACGAGAAAATAGGAGGTAAATCTCTACAACTCTTCAACTCGTTCTACAACTCGTGTCCGGGCACCCGCAACTAGACTTCCAAGGGAGCCTTTCACTGAATGAGATTTTTCATTTTTCGCATGATTGCATTGCCAAGGTTACCGGTTTCGGCTTGCACTGCAAACGGTACATATCTTAATACCTAATTTTATGGTATATTGCTTATCTGATCTTGTCGATCATGTTAAAGAATCGAACAATGAATGAAAATAACGCATAATGTACCTGCATTATTTACCCGATCGGTACCATTCGTTTTGAAAACAACTTTCCTCTAAAGGTTTGGAGCCAAACTTAGTGATAAGCATTTAATGGCTATATTATTGCTTTTCTTTGTAAAAAAAAAACTTTAACTAGCAGTTACAGGAAATTTGCATAGAAGGCTATATATACCAAGCAGCTGTCAGCCTCCGCAGTTCCTGTAATAATATTTTAACACATGGCGTTCTTCAGCTCTTTCGGCAACGAATAAAAACTGAGAAATCAAAAGCCAAAATATATGACCCTTAATTCTCAAAAAGACTACAACAAAACGTAAAACGTAAAAAAAAAGTTGGCACGCCAACTGCCAGTCCCGTAATCAGGGTGGCGACACAAGTCCACAGCTCTCTCAAATCTTTCGGCTTTGTTGGAGTGCGCCAACTTCATATCGGGTGATCTGTCAGAAACAAGCCGCGGCAATTACGGGCGTCGCCGTGGAAACTAGTTCCAGTCTTTCCTAAAGCTTACTACAGTTTGTAAGCCCCTTAGCTACCAAAGGAAGTGGGACCTAAAGTAACGACTTAGCTTTGCGGCGACTGTGCGCAGTAATAAGCTTCTATCTCTCCTTGAGCGGTATTGATTTGCGCTTCATTTTCGATGACGGGGCTGAGAATGTGGCGAGAAAAGTGGCAGCACTTTGCCAAAGCGAAATTCCTGCTTTTGTCAGTCTGTTTTTATCGTCGCCAAAAATCTGGAAGTAAAGCCACGGTCAGGAACCTCCTCGCAACACGGTTTCTTTTTGAACTCCAGTGGAGCCCTCAGGACCTCGCTGAAGAAAAAAGCTCACAAAAAGCGAGAACAGGGGTTTCTCTTGTATTTCAGAGATTTTGGTCTGCAGCTTTGCCATAACCGCATAAATTTGTGGCTGAAAATAAAACGTTTTTCTCAAACTTTTGACTGAGGTTGCGTACTTGTTGCCTTTTGCAGTTAGGTATTCTTAGCGGACATTGGAACATGAAATATTTGCACTTTTAACACAGTGACCAAAAGTTAAAACATTTAGTTCAAGTGCTTTTATTCTCTCTATTTGTAAATGCAGAGGAACATAGCCTTACGCTAGAAATGCTACTAAGGTAATTCCACTCTTCTTACAGCCAGCTTTGTTCGTGACACAATACAAGTAACTAATTACTTGTGATAAGGTACATTTTGTAATGTAATTGTAAATTACATTTTGAAGGCGCTAATTGTGAGTAACTGAATTACTTTTTTCTATAATCGAATAACGGTAGCAGTTAAATTTTTCCACAAACAAAATTTAATCAACCGTACAGTATATAGATGCTTAACTTGGCAGCAAACAGTGGTGCTTTTGAAGATGTTACCTCCGCGACAAAGCGACAACGGACTGCTGCGGAGAACCATTGTCAGCTCGAACTCGAACAGATTGGCGAGTGAAAGGAGCAAGCTATCTGATTTCCCCCGCATCATTCGAATTAATTGCCCATAAATTTTTTCCGGGTGCCATCACCGTTTTTCGTGGTTAGGAAACCTATAGAGACGCGTTTAGTTGGCGCAGCCGCCAACACTTGACGTCCGAAATTACGATGCGAATTTGAAATATTCCGAACCTTTCATTGATTTAGTACGTCCGCGGGAACTAATAGTTCGGAGCGTAGAAATAATTATACGAGTAAGTATTTGAAGTGCGTACAAAGAGCAGCCAATCGCTTACCATGTTCAAGCAGAAATCATCCTTCTGTATTGTTGGCACGCAATTACAAATGACGATGCTTTTTTGTGTGTTACCCGATTTTCGCTACTGGCGACGAATGGATGAAGCTACTTGGTCAGGTCCGAACAAGCTGGGAAAGTTCACGTTTTTCGCTGCTTTTGCAGTTGGTGTTTCAAGGCTTTCTGTGCAGTGCTTCCACAAGGATGAACAGTTTAGCTGCACCGCAGAATTCCCAGCTTCTCTTGAAAGCCGAGGATGGAAACAGACTCAGCGGCGGTAATGATCTATTACGTAAGCGGCTCCTAGCGGGACGGAAATCGCATTCGCTTCCCATTCACGAGTGGAGTGAATAAACCAATATATAAGAGCCAGCACTTTGTAGCGTTTACCAGGGTAGCCCACCCTGTCGGTTCCCAGGAGCCTCGAGCCGTCGTGGACGCTTAGCGATTCACAGTAGTCTAAAACTTTCTAAATTCATTTTCCTCGGTAATGATGTGCGTCAGCAAAGTCTCTCCAAAGTTTCTGAAGCTTTTTGAAACCTACAGCGTCCAAATTTCCTTTGGACGATTTCTCAACTACTGAAGGTCATGGGCATCCCGACGACAGTTTTAGGTTTAAAAGTGCTCTACTGCATGTGAGCTAACTGCTAGTTCTGTAAACTATTTTCTGCTCGTGATTTTGCTAGCTAAGAAAACCAGTGCGTGCCACTATGAATGAGTTTGTTGGCGGTCCCACTGAATACGGCCGCTTTACTTGACAGATTTCGTAGCGTCTGCGCTTTTGTGTGGTAAAGGGCACACGAATATGCGCTCGTAGACCATTTTGACCAGAACACTGTTAATTTGCTCCTTGTCTTGAGTAATTTCTGGCTATAGCATTAATGAACTGCGCTTCCCAGGATGCGCCAAATTCGTAAAACGAAAAGCCGTATTTCATTAACTGTACTATTTACTGCTTACCGTTGTAAGCTGCGCATAGGAGCCATTGCACTGTAATCAAAATTTCTTGTCTGTTTTCAATGTGGAAGTCAAAGCTGAACTCAGGTTCAGTATGTGATATTTCATAATGACGGGACATCGGTTTAAAAGGCTGAGCTTGTAATTCGTTCAAGGGAAATGCACCGCAAAAGCGTTCATTAAGCCACTCGGTGTACTTCTTATTCTTGGTGACCCAATTTAACCATGCAAACAATTACAAGTTTTCGTATCCACGGAACCGAAAACAAAAGAAAACATTGTATTCTAAAAAGTAATTCACCCGCACTGCTAGAGAATGAATAGAGGGCATTGAGAGAATAAGCACAGGTCGCCTGAGGAA
Organism: Amblyomma mixtum; assembly: GCF_055824585.1. Lineage (NCBI taxonomy): Eukaryota > Metazoa > Arthropoda > Arachnida > Ixodida > Ixodidae > Amblyomma > Amblyomma mixtum. Next base: position 54,962,970 of record NC_143015.1, read on the forward strand.
GGTACTACCCAACAACAAAAACCTGTAGTTAACAAAGAAATGATGCGGTTCCCACGCGCCTGGCCACACTTTACACTTTGGTAACATTTTAAAGCAGGCAGTGTTTCTAAATCCCATTGGCTCCCAGCTCTGGCGAACATTGTTAGAACCTGAGGGCGAATAGGACGTCGAAATTATTCAGAACATAATACGATTACGAGTGAGGCACGTCGTGTCCTACAAAGCTTGCTGAAGCGCACCTAGTTGAGTGTTCATGCACGCAATTAAACCACGCAAGGGTGCGCGGATCACGTTGGCGAAAACTTCTCTTGGTAGTCGAAAGAGCAGACATGGTGCTGTCGTTATTGACTCAGCGCTGCGCTTCACCCAACCTACTATGCAGCAACCTCAACGCGCGGTTAGCACATGAGAAACAACGAATATTCTTCGCCCTGAGGGGTGTGTAGAGTTTCTATTGCAATGGCATTTCTCCACGCTCGTTTTCTTAGTCCATTTGCGAGGAAGCTGCCAACAGCATCAATGTTCTCTCGGCATTGTTGCGGGGACGAAGCGCTACCTGGCTAGCTTAGTGTGGACACCGGTGAAAGCCGACTTATTGCGGATTTATGTGGCTACAGGGTACGCATAGGTATTCGGAGAATAAAATAAGCGTGTAAAAGCAATATATTATTTTTCTGCCAGTTTTGTCTAGGCGTTTCTTTTCGATTCTTTATTCGAACCTTGAAATCACTTTTAGAATGTTCATTCTGCTGCAAGGAATGTTCGTTGAAAAAAAAAATGAAGCGGCGATTCTGGAAGAAACAAGCTCATGCAGTGCTTAGTCTGCCGTGTATTTTCCGGCGGAGCAAACTAGCATAATGAGGCTCTAAATTTATTTTCTTGCTACTGCATCCTGACACAAAAGAGAAATCCTATGCTAATGCACATGCACAAAAGGCGCAATATAGATGACTTTCGTTAAAAAGCATGTTTAAAGTTAAAAAAAACAATAATGCTGGAAACACATGGTTCTAAGCAGTGCACCAAAGGAAATGCAGTAAAATTTTCTAATAAAATTCACATATACTGCTCTGTAATAGCGAGCTGTGGCAACCACAATGTGACGTTAGTTATGTGGCTCTTTTTTCGGGCTGCATAATCCCTCCGTGCATGCCTTATTACTTCCGTGTAAAATACCCTGGTTAAATTTTTATCAGCTATGGTTACGTTGTCTTGACCTCTCGATATATACTAATGAATACAGAACACTGGTCATAAAGAAATAAGATTAAGAGAAATTGAAGAACACCATTCTCCCAGAGCGTACACCAAATATGGGAAAATAATTAGAAATTACGATGTGCCACATTTTTTAAGAAATTTTCCAAGGAATGGATGGAATTCACTGGCATCAAAGAGCTGAAAAAGATGCTAAAGCATTAATGCGTTCTTCTTTCATGAAACGCACTTTATGTAAGACCTTTAATATTTTTCTTGCTTTCAACCGAAAAGTATATCATGCTTCATTGACGTAGGAGTTGTTCACAGTCATGAAATCGTAAGCTTCCTGTGTTGACTTTGTGTGTTGGAAGTTGCCTGTTTCGTTTTCTTTGGTTCCTGTTGATTAAAATTTTGATTCATGCCCGCGTTAGGACTTGTTCCCAATATGCCTTTATATATAAATATTTGCCCGGTAGGTACCAGCTTACTTGCCTACGCACTCACAAGTACGGTATGCTGAAAAGTGGTAGAAAATGTGTACGTGAAAATGCAAAGGGCAACAAAAAATTTGTTTACTAACCCAGTCGTATTTTGAGCTTTGATCTTTTAGAGACTGTCCAATAATCCTCGGCATGTTTTCGGCACTTCCGGTCTTCAAAGAGTGCTCCTACAATGTCTTGTCAGCTGCACCCTGCAGGCGACCAAACTCCTCAATCCGGCCAGGAACAAAATCGGTCTTCTGACTGCCCCGTCACTGTTGTTGATTTAGGCTATTGTAAGTTCCGTCATATCCGTGAGTGCATTTCATTTTCTGTATATTCAATGTTTCAGTGCCTAAATCAAGTGCGTGGCTGTGTTGCTCTGCGCACTGATAGCTCGTTTCGAGCTCAAGCTTTTAGAATAGGGGATAGGTCTTTCACGTCAGTTTCATTTAGAAACCGCGCACTTATTATTCCATTCAAACCAAGCAGAAAAAGTCTCCTTCTCTCTACAGTAGATACATCTGCGTGACCTGCAATTAATGATTACTTTTCTGCGATCTAGTGAGCATACAAGCGTGGCGAAGGGAGTGGCTTGTTACGGCTTACACTTGACGAAATCCAGCATCCAGAAGAAAGCCAGAAGAAGCAGGGGACAAAGTTAATCAGAAAGAAGGCATAAACCTCATTTCGGGCACATGCATTCAATAGCAAGAAAGGGCATTCAAAAAGAAATCACGATCATCCTTAAAACTCTGAGATCAAAAAAAAGCACTGCGCTTATTGTTGCAAGAGGAGCCTCTCTTTTTCTGCTAAAGATTTCAAGCAAAGCCAGCTAAAGGTCGCCTGTGTTGTCGTTTGTGTTCGTCGTTCTCCTGTCGTGTCCCGTTTCCGCAGTACTAATCTTTTCAGCTAAACTTCATCACCTCGGTGACTAATGATTTTCCTTTTTATCGTTCACAATGCTGCATAAAAGCCTTGCGAATGAGGCTTCTTAGGAAGAGAGCGGCATAAGCTCTGAGGCATGTTTTCCCGGCCGCTCTCCAGGCCGCTTTCATCTTTCTTCGCAAGCTTTCTTCTTCTAATCGCAACACGTAAGACCAGTCATGCTGCATTGTTCTTTCTTGCACACTGTCGTCCTGCCACTTATTAGGGTGTTGTGTGGCTTCCTGCCCACAGGGTACAAGCCCCTCCCTATCTTCTGTAGTAAGCTAATGTGCAGTGTTTCGCTGCCTAATTTTGCATTTTTTTTCAGGCACATGAAAAATATTTTTGAGACCATGCGTTATTTGGCAAGCAACGATGGATTTGAGCACTTTCTATCTCTTCTGCAACGCCCCCCAAGCCTTATTTTCCTCCCCATTTTATTTAACTGTTCGTTAAGCACACCGCACATTTCCTCATCTAACAGAAACGTTGACCTCTCTTCTCTGCTAGGAACCTTCCTATTGCGAATTGCACTTGACCCTTCGATGTCTCGTTGAATGGGACCTGTAAAAAAGAAATCCTTAGCAAAGAACAGAGTGGCGATAAAGACACTTGCTGAGCGCGAGCCCTGCCACTTGCCCCCATTAGGTTCACTGCTGTCTCTCTCAGTCCGCTTTTCAGTTGTTCAGTTTTTCCAGTGATTTTCCTTCTTCCGAATGCCTGCAGGCGTCCCATTCCCTGGTCGATCGTGCAGAAAGGTTAGCGGCCCTGGGAACACGATAGAGATCTACACGTTTCTATGTCCCTAATCTGAACTCTGTCATGTTTCTTTTTTTTACACAACTGTTCGCTTAAAACCTGGGCGGGAGCAGGGAGTTTAAACATAAATAAATAATTTCTATATTGTGGGATCTCTACAACTATATCAATTCAGCCTATTGAAATGACGATTTCCTAGCGGTTGGAAACAACGATAATAAAAAAGTGACGAGAAGCACAAGGGGCGTACTTGCTAGCGTTGAACCTGGCGCATACGAAGGTCTGAGAAAAGAGTGTCACCGCCGTGTGCGTCCCGTCTCCTTTGTCTTGGTCTTTGCGATCTTTTATACCAAAGTGCTTTTCCCTCAACTATGACTAACGACTTCTTGCTGTATGTTTACATTTAACAGTATTTCTTTATGCTTTCTGTTTATGTTCTGTACTATAAATCTACACGCCTTTAACCAGCGGCAACAACCTCATCCGTATTCACCTTAATTTATTACGCGTTTCCAGTTGAGTACTTGCTTAGGTAAAAGTTAAAAATACGTCTCCCACTAAACAAGAGAGCAAAAAACGCCCAGCTGGCTGCAAGAATTGCTAAGCTGAGCCCTTATCCCTGATGATTAAAACAAGTGGTAACTTCTCACGACGTCCTAACCACTGCTGAAACTTTCTGAGAGACAATAGGCCACTAATGAAAACCCTGGCTACATATAAAGGCATTTCACAATCTAGGAACTTATGCTGAACGACCTGAAGTCGAAGTTTACTTATAACAAAAATGCCTACTTACTGGCTGTCGGCAGAATTTACTTTACACATAAACGTGCAAAAATTGTGATGCGCGGACTGACTTGATAGATATTGTCCACAACAACTGCCTACTGAAGATTTGCGGAAAGAACTCTGTGAGTTGTCTGTAGACAGAATGTGGGGACATATTTCTGTGCGCTGTGCATAGAGAGCACATCTGATTTGTCTACACAGAGTTAGCGAGTTTTTATTGAGAGTAGTATGTAAAAAAAGGTTGCAGAGTGAGAAATTCTGATGTTGGCGTAAGACGCATTTACACAGCATAAGCGCCTCGGATCCCTAGACAATGAAACCACAAAACTATTTTTTTTCCTTAAGCCGAAACACCTGTCCCTTCTTATGGCTTAAGCTGGGCGTTGTGCGAGGAAAGCAACCGTGCTCAAGAGAAGCGCCTCAGTGCATCAACGGCAAGGGTCAGCGACCTTTCTCGGATTATGGTCGGTTCAAGCAACATAAGAACGTGTGACATGCTCGCACGAACAATCCTTGCGACAGCTCGTGGTCACTGACCAAGGCATCATCGCCGTAAGGTGAAAAGAAAGAAAGTAACATTACAATTTACACTTCTTTGTCCAGGATTATTTTCAAGATAACGTTTTCTTTGCATGCAATAGTTGATTGATTTATGGGGTTTAACGTCTCAAATCGACTAAAGCTATGAGTGACGTCAATTCAAGATGAATTCAAGTTTATTCACATCTTTACATGTACAGATGATGGGAGTACCGACAAAAAGCCCAATGAATTCGGCTTGACGGGGTTTGTACCGCCTACAGAAATGGCACAATACAATGAAGAGAACACAAAGATAAAATAATGGATAAACGAAAGAAAGAAAAGATGCTTTGGTGAACATTCCATAACAGAAATACACACGGGTAAAAAAAAAATGAACGTTAGAATGCTGCAAGGAATTAAATTACAGAAAGCGTATAGTATAAAGTTATACAAATAAAAGAGTCTTGAAATTCACTTGATAAATAATAAGTTATTTACAAGCAAACAAAATTGGTTAAGCATTCATGGCGTCAGTGTATACTACAGCAGAGATAAATAAGAAAGAATCCACAATGCACCCATTAAAAGGAGGCATAGGTTTCTATTGAGCCTCTAATCAGTTTAAAAAAGATGGCAGTGTGTGACGTAACATGTGTGGTCCGTAGTTAGTGCGCGCTTTAGGAACGTACCATGTTTCTTTGTGACGTGTGGTGTAAATGTTAGAAGTAATTGTCAATAGAGATAAATGCTGGAAAAATTTGGTGGTCTGTTTTTTCATAGTAGCGGAACACTTGAGTTATATACTAAGCTATTGTCACCCACACTTCGCGCACTTTTACGTGGGAAGCTCCCAGACACCCTTAGAGCGTGTGGGGGTAGCGGTCTCGGACTCGAAGGAGATGCCCTCGACTCAGCGTGGCAAACTCAGCGGAGACCAGCTACCAAGTGACAAGAGGTTTTTGGGCGTTCGGTGCCCAGCTTTCGCTGGTCGCAAGCCAGAGAATGGGTCGGAGCCGAAGGTTCACAAACAAAACAAAGCTTATACAGCAAAGAGACGACTCAGAGGATTTCACAATCACTAGTACAAACACATACAAAGTGATTAACTCGGGCAAAGTTAAACTCGAGAGAGAGTACAATACAAAGGCAATATTGCACCTAAAGTGCTCTAACACAAGAGAGAGAGAGGTAAACAAACAAACACAATTTGTTCACCGGGCACTGCGGCAGTCCGACGACCAGAGTTCCACGACGATGCCGTCCCGCAGACTGGCGACCGTTGCCTCGTTGGTCCGATGCTGGCCGAGTGGTGTTTCCCCGGGAGTCGAACGGGCGCGCTTCGATGAAGCTTAAACGGCGGTCCGGACTGACTGATAGCTGTCAGCGTCCTTCTTTTATAGGCTCGCTTTCACGTCTGTTTGTTCAACGCGCCAGAGTAGGCGCGCACATACACGCAGCATTTGCAGTGCTGTCTCCCTTCTCTCTTCTCACTGGCCGCGCGTCCCCATTGGTCAGAGTCAGGAGTCGTTTCGCGAAGGTTCCAGCGTGTTCTATCGTGGCGCCGTCGTGGCGGCGTAGCCGACGTCCGAGTGCCGAGGAGGGGGACGTGACTTATACTGTATTTACACGGGGGCCCTTAACTACAGTTAAGGTAACTACGGTTCTCCGTAACTATTGTTAGCCGTGCTCACACGACAAGCCAAACCATAGTTACGCCACTAACTGCAGTTAACGTAGCCGAGCTGGCTAACTACTGTTTGCGGCTAACTACTGTTTGCGACAAGATGGCGGCGCCCGCGGCAGCAGAAATGCCGATGTCAAGCGAGTCGTCCTCCCAGAGACGTGTCAACTGACCTGATGCAACAACAACGGCCTTGATACGCATCTGGGAGGACCATCTCCCTGCGCTGCGAGGTAACACGCGCAACGCGCGATACGCAGCGATCGCGGACGCGCTGAACGCCGGGCTTGCGCCGGGCGAAGGCCCATACACTGCCAAGCAAGTCAAGCAGAAGATGGACAACCTCAACAAGAAATACCGGTAAGTGCGATCTTAAACGAATAATACTCGTGCAATATCGCTTTCTTGGTTTTGTTTACTCAGTGCAACAAGCTATTGAAGAACTCTGGTGCAACTGAGCTATAGCCCCCCATGTGCGGCAGTATAGCACATGTCGCTAGCGATTACTGGTGTTCGATACGATCTTGCAGATATGTTATAAAGGTCGTAAAGTTTTCGAGAGTAAGGACACATGACAGAGGCAGCAAACACGTCACTCGGCGTATAGTCGTTCTAATTTGACTTCGCTCGTGCACGCGTGCATCTAACTGCATGACAACTTCATCCTCCGTTTGTGTTGTTATTGTCTACGATCTGCATCGCCATCAGCGTCGGTATTTCATCTTCGGTACGCGTCGGCATTGCACGCACGCGTCAGCGTTTCAGGCCTCCTGCTATGGCAGTAACTGAGCAGATTTATTTATTTCTTTCATATAACTTTTCCGCGTTCCACTCTGCACTGCCTCACAGATACTTGAATGCCATTAGCAGAACCATAATACGACAGTTGCGGCTTCACTTTCAAAACTGCAACCGGTAGGATTAAAGCAACATCGTAAATTTAAACTGCACTAATTTCACCAGCACATGCGCCTGCTGGTTAGGAACATAATTGTGAAATATCAGTCTCGCAGTGCTGAATGCACAGTGGCCTTTAATGCACTGAAGATAACTGCTGAGACTGCGAACTGCTCGGATTGCAATCTTCAATGTCTTTTATTTAAGAAGTACAATTATTTATTGAAATGATTTCCATTTTTTCAGGCAGCTGAGACGGACGGGCACTGCTACAGGCTCACCCGGTGTGCCATGGTTGTTCTACTGGCAGCTCCACAGTTTTCTTGGGTGCCTGCCCATCAACGATGATGGGCGAGTCGAGGAAAATATGGAGGTGACTTGCTATTTGTAACATTGCCTATCAGTTCATGAAATCACGGCACAATTCCAACACTACCCATTTCTCAGTGCACTGTGTACTTCGATTTACGACAGGCTGGCCAGTGGCAAACAGTAAAGAGCACATTTGGGAGTTGTGCAGAGTAAACCACTCCCACAACCATGAGCATCGGCAAAGCAGAGCAAAAATGGCACTTGCCTCTTGAAACCATGTACAGACACGGCCGCGTTTCGATGGAGGCAAAACGCAAAAGGCCCTCGTGTGCTGTGCGACGTCAGTGCGCGTTAAAGATACCCAGGTGGTCGAAATTATTTGAGCTCTCCAATATGGCACCTCTTTCCACCTTTTTTCTTTCACTCCCTCCTTTCAGTTAAGGTGTAAACCAATATGTGCGACATTTACTGCGCCATTTCCTTTCGTCATAGACCAAAAAAAGACCCCTTCAACCTCAGTGCCATGCTGAAATGCCCACCGCACCGTGGCCGTCAATAGCTTCTGTTTTTCTCAATATGCTGTGGCAGCTGGTGAGTGCATTTCTTTAGGATGCCTTTAACCTCTCCTTTCAAATCTTATAAGCATGCTGTTTTCAGTGTTGTGTCATGTGCAGCTGCCAGTCGTCAATGAGGCACCTGACGGTGCAGAAGTGGTGATGTCGTGGGAGGAGGGGCTTCCAGAAGCAAGCAGAGAGGACCACCTGCAAAATGCTGCCAGTTCCGCCAGCTGCAGCACCACTCCTGTGGTACATGCACTGGCAATTGCAAGTGGCAGCAATGGCGGTGGAGGAAGCAGTGCGGATACTGCTGGGACAAATGGTAGCAGACCCAAAACTCAAAAGAGTCGCCACAAAAGACCGGCAACCACTGTGCAGCAGCTGATTGCCCTCCACAAAACAGAAGCAGAGGAAGCAGTACGGGCCGAACGAAAAGCCCATAAAATGCGCAAAAAAATGGTCCGCCTTCAAGGAGAAGCGAACGACATTAACGCAAGTATGGTCAGGCTTGTAGAAAGATTCCTTGAGAGAGGAAGCAGTCAGTCACAAAATAAAGAGTGATCACAAGTGCTTGTTGGTTCGCAGTTTGTGATGTATTCTTTTGAGGGCTTCCTGGGTGCTGCCATATATTTCACTGGACTGTCACGTGCACCTCACCCTAGCACGGCTTAAGAGGCAATGGAATCAGTTTCTGATACTCCAAAGAGGAGGCGTTTCGACAATGCATACCGATGCAAAAGTATTTAGCAGCATGTGATGATATGAACACAGCTCTTTTACGTCTGGAATTTTATACTGTGGTTTAAGCAGCAAATTACTGTGGGGGTTGACTACCACAGCAGTGTGCAGTATACGTATTGGCAATGTGTGTGTGTACACTACAGAAGAATATAGGTGTGGGTGCAATGAACGAATAAGGTTGTGGCAAGAAATACTGCTGTTGCTCCTAGGGTATCGCTCCACATACCTTTCCACAGTGAACTTCCTGCTGTTGCCTATCCACTGATCATCATTTGCAAGGGGCGTTCATCTTTTTTCCAACCAAATGGGCTTTCTTTAGGGTAAGTGATAGCGTGCGGGGAGACTCTGGGGAATATTAATGATAGCAAAATAGTACTGACATGAAAATGCACAGAGAAAGTTTACTTTTGCTAAACAAACAACAGAAAATGCAATAGTATCTATTACACTGCACTTTCAAAAACTGTGAGTGCGAGACTAAAAGCTTTTTGAACTGGTAAAACAGGAGCATATAGGCCAGTAATACACAAATATTGCGAAGAAATACGCAGCAAGCAATAGAGAGCAGCAGACAATGCACAGATCATGCTACAAACTTTCAAAATGAAATAGCACAATGACAGTATATCAGTAAAAAAATAGCAATATTCAACAACAATGAATACTATAAAATGTGAAACTTAAGCTATAAAAATGGGAGCGTAAACCTGCTTTTCATTATTGTGTACCAGCAAATTGTTTATTTACTGGAAGGATTGAGATCTGCATGATTTAACAGGTTTGTCAGCGAAAGTAGTGTGTAGGTGAAGGACTGTTTGTCGCAAGAAGGGCTAGTGGTTGGTACAAACCGCAGCTTTTTACAGCTTAACGTGAGCCTAACTGTACAAATGATAGATTTTCATGCTTTAGAAAGAAAGTTTTGTGGGATATTAGTAAGGTATGTGAGCTCTGTGTAAACAAATTATTCTCTAGTAGTGTTCCCCTTCTCAAACTATATTTTGTCACAGGTGTAAAAGACGAGCTTAACAGTCAGCAGTATGCTTCGTCAAGTTCTTTCTTGTCCTTCCTTTGCTTTGCGCTGCATTTCATCCTTACATATGACCCACTCACCTAAACCTCTGGCTTAAAACAGTTAACCTCCGAGTATCATTCCACCTGCCTCATCCTGGCAAAGCAGTAACCAGCCTCTGTACCAAGTAATCTCGCTACAAGACTTTCATTTGGTTTGTAGCTAAATGGGTTTCCTTTATGGCAAGTGAGTGTTCCAGCTGAGATTAGGGGACTTAAAAGCAAAAAGTTAGTTCTGACATAAAACTGTACATGTCTGATATACGTTGCTTACAAGTAGTTCATTGCAAACATATTGCACTACACTTTCTTCAATGTCTTGTTTTTTAGCAGCAGTCATTTTAAAAGCTATGAATGTTGACACATTGAACTGGATTTATTGATGCTTGGTTACCGGAGCCTGTGTTCAATGAGTTAATGCAGAAGCACATGAGAATTATTCTTATGGGGAAATAATTACGCATGTGTTGTCTGAACCATTAATAAAGGAAACAAATCTGAACTTGGAGGCAGATGAAATTCTACTGGAATAAATTTGTGCAAATGATGTCATAATGAGGCTCCTAGCATTCCTGAAATGCTAGGTAACAGCAAGGGGTATGCAGTCGTGCATCAATTTTAATGGATTATTTGGTTCCCGGGCAGTACTGTTCATTAGGAGAATCATTCGCAACAATAAATCATGACGAAGCAACACAACAACAAAAATCTCCCTATCAATGGTACATAATGGTTGACGTACGCAGCATAAAACTTTCACACTGTGTTTTACCGGTGGCCAAACTAAAAATACAGGACTACAAACATATTGTTGCAGACATGGTGTTACAAGGGGTTAATTCCAGTGGCAAAATGACTATGTATCCCAGATAGTCCCTCCATCCCCTGCTGCACAATACACACACGCACTCTGTCGATACTGGTTGCACTAATATTTGTCACCGTAACTGCTTGAGGAAAGAGGGAACCATTACAGCAACTCAAAGGAAGGACAAAATGACCACCATGCAATAAGGCTCTATTTTAGAATGAGAGTGAGCAGACTCTCATGCAGCGTCCGAGATTTGAAAAAAAAAGAGACAGTACAGGCTTGACAATAGAGTTTTCCACATATTGGTGTTAATGTAATCGTGAACAGGTTAAAGCACTGTCTTGCCCACCACGAAGATGTACACTTCATGCCATATGCAGACAATGTCATCATCTGAATAGAAGTATGCAAGCAGCGTATACCCACCAAAGTATCACATCCCTTCATGAAGCTTAAGATTCATTTGAGGAAAAGCTCATTACCACAGGCATGCATATGTCTCCAGAATAAAATTAAATACAACACAATCAAAGAGACACCTACAAAGAGATGCAAATGGCAGCTCAGCACGAGAGACAAGCGGTTTAAATGGTTAAAAGAAAGGTAGGTTGGTATTCTTGGAATTCCTGTGAGAAGAGAGCAGTGGCAGAATGGGTGCAGTAGTAGAAACTCAAGCCTCTAAATGAAGTCCTCATAAATGGCACCAGCTATACCAGCAATGCGTCAGCTTTGCTGCAGTGAAAGCAAAGCAACCTCGGGCAAAACGCCTTCTGTGCCAACCTACAGTTGCCATTTCCTCTCATTCTCATTATATACACAGAGCTAGCTCCTGTTACATCGTGCCATCTCTCTGGCAGCTACGCAGCTGAACCACCTATTAATTCATCTTAACAAAACTGAACCTCAATTAGCCCAAGGTTTTAGTTGCTCAATACACTGAGTCATCTATTAGTAAAAAAGGCAATGAACACGGATCATGCAAGATGTTTCAGTTGCCTGAAAGATGCTTTGCCAGAGCATTCCGTATAGCTACCCCTCACGGCTCTACTCGGCTACTTGTGCACACTGGCTGAGGACGCCTCTCATCTGCACTTTGCGCTGCACCAAACCAGCCTGCATCACACTGATCATTGAGCTTCTCACAGATATTGTGCAGCACACAAGCAGCGCGGATCACAGTGTTCACATTGTGTATGTTGCACTCCAGACGCTTCAGCAAGATTCTGAAGCGTGCTTTCACACACCCAAACGCATTTTCGACCACACGTCTGGCACTCGACATATGAAAATAATCACACACTGAAGAGCACAGGACACGATATCGCACACTCGTGTCATGAAAGTGAGGAGGCAATGAAGCGCCGCACTTGACTGCACTAACGACGCACAAGCGTTGCGAACACAGTCAAAAATGAGACACAACGGAACGAGCATTTCTTCCTCCATGGGAACGAGCGATATGGCGGCTCCCGCTGGGACAGTAGTGGCTAGATATGGCTATTATGTTGACTGTAAAGTCAACTACGATCATTGTGTGTAGACTCCTTTCCAGCTTTACTCTAAGATCCGCCACATGCGCAGGAAAAAAACTGCCCCGCAGATAGAAGAACGAGAAACAACCGGTTTTTCGATCATATAATCTTGTTAAAGTAATATTGATTGATAATACACCGCTTTAGGTGAAATCATAAATTCACAAAGGTGGTAATCACATGATGGTTTCCGTCACTCTAACCGACATGCTCAAATTGCGTGTAAGCACGGGTAACTGTGGTTTGCGTTAACTATGGTTAAGCCCTCTAACAGCAGTTAAGCTTAACTATAGTTAGGCTGCCCGTGTAAAGAGGATATTAGTGCACGCAAGGCTACGCCCTTTTCCTCCGGTCAGCAGAAGAACCGACTCGCATGTTCGAGAATCTTCGGCGTGGATGACTCATTCCTTCGCCGCACGCCGTGGCGATGGAGAGAGAGGCACGCGCTCGGCGGGGGCTTTCCCTCTCTCCCGTTGGGCTCGCGCCGGCGAGACGCCGTGCGCGCGGCGGTTTTTCTTTGTTTGTTTCTAAAATGCGCCGAAGTTTGTGACAGCTATATGGAGGTGAATGGTTGTAAGTTAAAGGCACTGAAAAGAAGCTGCGTATGAGCGTCATTGAAGAATTAGCGATAGTGCGCACTGCTTTCTTCTGCAAAAGAAAAAGTTTTGTGATGTTAGACATTGTTGTTTTTCCCAGACTAAATGGCAGCAGTTCAGATGAGACAGCAAGAGACAGTAATATAGCAGTTTTTTCACTCTCAAGGGAAGAAAAAATCGAAGTTTTGTTAGTAGTCCCACAACACGAGCGATTTTTTAGCAACTGAGTCTGTGTAAAAATTCCAAAGTAACTTCTCTTGATATGCGACCCCGAGGCATTTAATGGATGGCACAAAGTTGATAATCAAGGAACCCATTTGCATATTGCGGTAAATTTCATTTCATTTTCATTTTATTACCTTAAAGACCCACGAGGGGTATTACATAAGGGGTGGGTACATATATTTTGGTGAGCAAGTGTTAACACAAAGAAACATGACCGGTAACATTATTAGCAAAGTTGGATAAGCACATGATGGCTGCGGTGTCGTTGGGTAGGTCGTTCCAGTCTGCTGCAGTACGAGAAAAAAAAAATGCGGCAAATGTGGTAGTATGGGCACGAGGTCTGTAAACTTGGAAAGGATGACGAGTGCGATGAGATATGCGGGCTGGAGGGACGATGTAGGGTGCGCGGCCTGGTGAACTATAGAAAAATTTATGGAACAAGCAAAGGCTGGCAATACCGCGACGAAGTGATAACGGCAATAAGTCGGATTCAGCTTTCAACGCTGATACAATGATGTCGTAAGAATACAATGAATTGATGAATCTGGCTGCTCTGTTTTGGACTGATTCGAGTGTATTTATAAGGTAAGCTTGGTGCGGATCCCAAATGGGTGAAGCATATTCTAATTTTGGTCTAGCAAGAGATTTGTATGCTAATAACTTTACATGTTTAGGGACTTGGCGGAGATGACGTCTTAAAAATCCAAGTGTTTTATTAGCAGATGAAATTATGTTCGTAACGTGTGTGCTCCAGGACAATTCGCTACACAAGGTAATGCCTAAATACTTGTACAATAAAACCGGGTGTACAGGGACGTTAGCTATTACGTAATGGAAATGAAGCGGGTGGCGGCGACGCGTGAAGGACAAGATTTTACATTTATGAGGGTTAAGTTCCATTAACCAATTGGCACACCATACCTGAATGCGGTTGAGGTCGTCGTGAAGACATTTTTGGTCAGAGGCGTCATTAACTTGGCGATAAATTACACAATCATCGGCGAACATCCGAATATTACTACATACATTCTTTGGTAAATCGTTAATATAAATTAACCCTTTAAAGGTTTTTGCCGTATATGTACGGCGGCGGTTTTCTGTCCCGCAAGGTCTTTGCCGTACGGGTACGGTTTCGATCTCCCGTTTGAAATTTTGCGCCAAAAGAACGATGCGTGGTCACTGGGGGGTGCTGCCACCTCTTAGGACTTACAAGAAGTGTTTGAATTTTGTGCTGCCTTCTTACGGAGATAAGCAGAAGTTATGTCTAGCTTTAGCGCGGCGGCACAGACTGCGGCTTGGCAACACCCCTGCGGCAACACCCCTTTTGTAGTTTTGGTTTCGCCGCGTGATCGCAACGGAGTCGCGCGAAATTTGAGTGTTCATTTTGTCAGCACTATCTTGCAGGGGCTGCCGAAGTTGATTTCTATCTTTATTGGCGCTGCTCTTAGCTTGCTTATCACCGTTGCTCGCGAGGTATTCTCGCCCTCTGTGGCAACGCGCCTACGCGGTTTCGATTCCGCCATGGGATCGCAACGGAGTCGCGCGAAACGTGTTTTCTCTTTGTGGGCACTGTTTTCCAGAGGTGGCGAAAGTTGATTTCTATCTTTATTGGTGCTGCTCTTAGCTTGCTTATCACCGTTGCTATTCTATTCTATTGAACATTTTCCAGTTGTGAGTGATGCTGTCACCAAAGTACTGTTCCTAATTTTTTTTCACTATTTATTCTCGATTATATACATTTTGTAGATTCAAGATCCGCAATAAAGTAATTTGACCACCTGGGAAAGTTTTCTTCAAAATAATTCGACCCTCAAAGGGTTAAAAACAGAAGCGTACCGAGGACAGACCCTTGCCGGACACCTGACGTTACTAGAATAGGACGAGAGTTGCGGCTGTTAACGGTGACGCACTGTGAGCGGTTAGTGAAGAATTCTTCTATTTAAAGATATTAGAGGGGAGGTTCCAATATGAAAGTTTCAGTAGTAAGCGTTTGTGGGGAACCTTATCAAACGCTTTCGCCTAGTCTAGAAAAACAGCATTGCTGTGTAGGTTATAGTCAAGATTACCATGCAAATCATGGATGAAAATGGCCAGCTGTGTTTCGCATGACAAACCTTTCCGAAAACCATGTTGCGCAGGATGAAAAAAGTTGTGACAGTCGAGGAAGCTCGTGACATTGGAGTAGATGACGTGTTCCATGAGTTTGCAGGATACGCTGGTAAGGGAAATGGAACGATAGTTAAGTGGCAATTTTTTTTTTACCCTATTTGAAGACTAGACTGGAACGACCTTACCGCTTTTCCAATCGTGTGGTAGTTGAATTGTTAACAGTGACTGTGAAAAAAGTAAGCATAAAAATTGCGCACAACTATCCTTGGTATTTTTCAAAAGCTTTGAGTTAATGTTGTCAATACCGGATGAAGATGAAAGTTTCATGTTTTCAATTAGGGACGAAATGCCAGATGACGTGAAGACAAATGGTGGCATAGCATCACTTATCATCTAGGATGGTGCTGAAAAAGATGATGACATTTCAATTTCTTTTGTAAATACGGATGAGAAGGCAGAGTTAAACATAGCAGCGCACTCAGCATCAGTGAAAACTGCGCCTGACTCATCTGTCAGGGTTATTTCTGGTGCATGATGCGGACTGATAACTTGCCAGCATATTCGGCAAGTCCGAGTGAAAAAAGCTATGCTTGGCGTTATAAATAGCAGCGATATATGATTTTTCAGCTTTGTGATATTTTACCCATACGCTATGCGTCCCCTGAGACTTGGCTGAACGGTAAAGGCGCTTCTTTTTGTTCTCCAAACGTTTCAGTGTTTTAGTAAACCATGGTTTTTGTGAATTGGACCGAAAACTAATTTTGGTGGATGAATCTGTTGGTTAGACATTCTAGCTTGTCTCTGAACAATAACCAATTTTCATGAACGCTGCGGGAATAAAAACGTGACGAGAAGACTCGAAAGAACGCATTAAGTTCATTATTTATGGCGTTGTAATTCCCTTTGTCATAAAGACAGATGGTTTTATGGCATGTGCGGCGCCGGTTTGGCCTAAAGACAAGGTTAGCGTGAATTACTTTGTGATCGCTTATTTCAGGTAGGTATTGTAACGGGCTGTACGCTGTCCGGGTGGTTGGTTAATAAGAAATCTAAAATATTTGCACAGTTCTGTGTTACGCGGATAGGTTCAAGCATTACTTGAGTAAGATTGTGGTTGTTGCAAAATTCTAAGAATTCCCTTGTTTCTCCATTGTTAGCTATAGGTGTGGGTTGGTTATGCCAGTCAATATTCGGAAAATTAAAATCGTCGAACAGGAAGATTTGTGAATTAGGATGCTTTGTGGACAGTTGACTTAGTACGTTATTAAGCTGATGGGGAAAATCGTGACTACTTTGTGGCGACCTGTAGCAAACGCCGAGTAAAACTGTGTGCGGTGCTGCGTTTAGGATTAGCCACAACATTTCGAGGTCGCGTGAATCTTGTATTAGGGAACATGATAAATCTTGGCTGACAGCAATGAGTACACCCCCTCGTCGTGAATCTGCACGGTCTTTCCGAAAAACCTGAAAGTTTGGTAGATCAGTCAGTACTTCGTTATCTGTTATGTCACCGCTCAGCCAAGTCTCAGTTAGTATAAGTAAATTGCTATTTGATGACGAAACAAGGCTAGAAATAAGTTCACGCTTAGGAATAAAACTAAAGATGTATATAAAGATGTTTGGTTTGGTTTATGGGGTTTAACGTCCCAAAGCGACTAAGGCTATGAGAGACGCCGTAGTGGAGGGCTCCGGAAATTTCGACCACCTGGGGTTCTTTAACGTGCACTGACATCGCACAGTACACGGGCCTCTATAAAGATGTATAAAGTGTATATAGCGGAGAGTGAAAGGCTAGATAAAAAAGCGTTCGTGGTACGGTTTCTGGACGGTTCATGATGAGGTGATTGCTAATCTGATTGTGAGGGACGAGTTACTATTTCTTTGACTGTTTTCGTGGTTTCGTCGAACTCGTAGCGCCTGGGACCAATATGCTATGTCTTAAAGTTGAAAGCAAATTTTGTTGTCTTTTCTTTAGCGAACGCGACTAGGTGCTTTCGCGCACTTTGGATTTTGAGGGAAAGTCCTCTCCGACGCTGAAGTTAGTTTCCTTAAATTTATGAACATTCGATAATATGGCATTTTTAATTTTAGATGAAGATGAAGTATCGGCAGCTGATGACATCACTTGCCGATATTTTTTATCGGCATCACTGCCATCACCTACCGATATTTTATATCGGCAGGTGATGACAGTGGAGATGAGGCTTTCAACTGATCATTAAGGAACAGAAAACCGGGAAGTGGCGCTGTCGGAGAGGATGAAGCGGTGGTGTCGGGCGGAAACAGGAATATGATTCCGTTATCACAGCATCTTGGTGCTGTAGTCGACACAGTGGTGGGGGAAAGGGCCAGAAGAGCAGCGAAGAGCGCATTGGCAGCGAATGCGGGCACCTGCATGACGAAGATCAGCGGGTTAGTGACTGGTGCGGGAGCACAGCCACCGAGCCCACGTAGATATTTGCATGTGGATATTTGTTTTTAGGTTGAAAACGAACAGTCTGTGTCTTGTTTTTATTTATATACAGCGAATTCAATGAACTCCATCGATTAAGATCACTTAAAGGAGCGTTCGCAAGAGCAAACAGGTCCCTTGCACAGCCACATGTAAAAAAACAGACTAGTGGGATCAGCGTATATGATGAATAGAGCAGTTTCGTCAATATTTATTATGTCGCTGAATTAAATAATAAATAACAAAGGTCTGAAAAAGCTTCCTTGAGGTAAACGAGAATTTATGGGTAAGTTATCTGAAAGACAATTATTGATTGGATTTTTCTGACACATGAAATGCAGATAGCTTTTCATTAAGATTAAGCTGAGGAATGGGATCCTGAAACCGTAAGTTTCAAGTTTTGTTAGCAGTATGGCGTGATTAGTTTCGCAAAAGGCCTTTGAAAAATCGATAAAACACTAAGTGTCAATAAATTTCACTTAAATTCTTGTAGTATTAGTTGCTTTTGTGTTAGTAGAGCTTACTCTGTCGAGCGACCCTTTCGGAAACTGAACAGACAGTCATTAATAATATTATGCTATCATGCTATCATGAAACCGCTATCATGTCGACGCCATTTCGCTCGCGCCGCCGCGGTGGCTCAGTGGCTATGGTGCTCGGCTGCTGACCCAAAGGACGCGGGTTCGATCCCGGCCGCGGCGGCTGGAATTTCTTTGGAGGAGAAATTCTAGAGGCCCGTGTATTGTGCGATGTCAGTGCACGTTCAAGAACCCCAGGTGGTCGAAATTTCCGGAGCCCTCCACTGCGGCGTCTCTCATGGCCTTAGTCGCTTTGGGACGTTAAACCCCATAAACCAAACCAAACCAAGCCATTTCGCTCGCCTAACCTTACTTCACAAATTGTATCACCATCCCACCCTCCACAACGACTTCTTTTTGCCACACCCTGTAGTCTTTCCTCGCCGCGACCACGATAACAAAATAAAACGTATGACATTCCGTTCATTGCTCTACGCGAAATCATTCATTCCTCGCACTATAATAGATTGGAATAACTTGCCATCACATATAGCTACTGAGGTTAACCTACAATTGTTTCAGCATTTGTTAAAGGAAACCATGGACTAACAAATTTGGTATATTTGTCGTATTATGTGCATTTATTGAGTATTTTATTCTGCGTTGTTTGTTGTGTTATTTGTGTACATTACTAGTGTAGGGGTGCGTTTATTAGGCGTCCTCAAGAGACCGAACCGCCGTGCAGGATCTGGCAGCGTAGACGGGCGTAGCCAGCACCAAGAGAGCGGGGCAACTTCGTCGTCGTCAGGCGCAGCGTAGTGTCGGCGCATAACTTCGTCGTCGTCAGGCGCAGCGCAGTGTCGGCGCATGGCGGTAGCGGAACCTGTCACAGTTGGCACACTACAGTTTCCCCCCGGTGAAAAGGAGCCATCCTGGCGTCTTAAGGGGAAGGAAGAACAGAGGGGTCGTAGTACGGCTTCAGTCGGTCGACGTGGACGGTTTCACGGCCACGGCGACGCAAGTCCGCAGCTGGTGCAACAGGCTCAACAATATAATTGACCGGAGATGTTTGCTTGAGAACCCGGTAGGGACCATGATACCGATGCAGCAGTTTCCGCGAAAGGCCGGGAGTTGTGGGAGGCACCCAGAGCCACACAAGGGAGTCGGCAGGGTAGGAGGTAGAGGCCGCGGAAGTGTCGCGGTCATGTTTTTGCTGCCACTGGGTCTGCGTGGTAAACGAGCGAGCAAGCTGACGGCATTCTTCGGCGTACCTGGCAGCGTCGGACAGTGGCGTGGACTCGGAAATGTCGGGTTGGTAGCGAAGAAGAGTATCCATCGTGCAGGGGGGCTCGCGGCCGTACAGAAGAAAGAAGGGAGAGAATCCAGTGGTGGTTTGTGTCGCAGTGTTATATGCGTAGGTGACGAAGGGAAGAACTTGGTCCCAGTTGGAGTGGTTGGCGTCGACGTACATGGACAGCATGTCACTGAGGGTTCGGTTGAAACGCTCGGTCATGCCGTTGGTCTGAGGGTGGTAAGACGAAGCGGTTCGATGGATAATGCGGCATTCCTTGAGGAGGGCCTCAAGAGCGTCAGACAGGAATACGCGTCCACGGTCGCTGAGCAGTTCTTGAGGAGCACCATGGCGAAGAATCAGGTTCTTTAGAAGAAAGGAAGCCACGTCGCGGGCGGAGGCAGATGGTAATGGAGACGTTTCAGCATAACGTGTGAGATGATCCACGGCCACGATAATCCAGCGGTGACCAGCGGGAGTGGGAGGTAGGGGGCCGTAGAGGTCTATGCCAACGCGGTCAAACGGGCGGGCAGGGCAGGGTAACGGCTGCAGTGGAGCAGGAGAGGTGTGAGGCGGACATTTACGCCGTTGACAGGATGGGCAAGATCGCACAAAGTGGCGAACAAAGCGGTACATACCACGCCAGTAGAATCGGAGACGCAGACGCGTATAGGTTTTCAACACGCCGCCGTGTGCACACTGGGGGTCCGCATGGAAAGCGGTGCAAATGTCGGTGCGTAGATGGCGGGGGATCACTAGGAGCCATTTGCGTCCATCGAACAGGTAATTGCGACGATAGAGGAGACCGTCCCGAATAGAAAAGTGACGGGCTTGACGTAAGAGGGAACGGGACAAATTATCAGTCGTAGGACTCGAAAGGAAGTTAATAAGAGTGGCGATCCAAGGGTCTTTCCGCTGCTCGGTGGACATGTCGGCAGTAGCAAGCGAGGACAAGTCGTAAGCAGACACAGGAGCAGGCGATGAAGCACTAGGTAGCGGCGAGCGGGAAAGAGCGTCCGCGTCATTATGCTTGATGCCAGAGCGGTAAATGACATGAATGTCATACTCCTGCAATCGCAGAGCCCAGCGAGCTAGGCGGCCTGACGGGTCTTTGAGAGAGGCCAGCCAACACAGGGCATGGTGGTCGGTTACTATACAGAACGGGCGACCGTAGACATAGGGACGAAATTTTCCAATAGCCCAAATGATGGCCAAACATTCTCGTTCGGTAACAGAATAGTTGGCCTCCGCTTTGCTCAAGGTCCGACTGGCGTAGGCGACCACATATTCACGGAAGCCAGGTTTGCGTTGAGTGAGAACAGCACCCAGTCCAATACCGCTGGCGTCAGTGTGGATCTCAGTAGGCGCAGTCGGGTCAAAGTGGCGCAGGATGGGAGGCGAAACCAAAAGGCGGCGCAAGGTGTCGAAGGCGTCATCGCAAGCAGGCGTCCAAGCGGAGAGGTTGGAGCTGCCTGCGAGTAGCTGGGTCAGAGGAGCGATGATCGTGGCGAAATTCAAGATGAAGCGACGGAAGTAAGAGCAAAGGCCAACGAAGCTACGGAGCTGCTTCAGTGAGGTGGGCTTCGGAAATTCGGCAACTGCACGAAGTTTGGCGGGGTCCGGAAGAATGCCGTCTTTAGAGACTACATGTCCTAAAATGGTGAGTTGTCGGGCAGCAAAGCGGCACTTTTTCAAATTCATCTGGAGCCCAGCGTCAGTAAGACAAGTCAGAACGCGCTCGAGGCGGATGAGATGAGAAGAAAAGTCCGCAGAAAAGACGACGATGTCATCGAGATAGCAAAGACAACTCTCCCACTTGAGTCCACTAAGGATAGTGTCCATCAGGCGTTCGAAAGTTGCCGGGGCGTTGCAAAGGCCAAACGGCATGACGTTGAACTCATATAAGCCGTCAGGTGTTATGAAGGCAGTTTTTGAGCGATCAGCGTCAGCCATGGGCACCTGCCAGTAGCCTGACCTCAAATCCAGCGAGGAGAAATGCTCAGCTCCCTGCAAGCAGTCCAGGGCGTCATCGATTCGTGGCAGGGGATAGACGTCCTTGCGTGTGATGTTGTTGAGCCGGTGGTAATCAACACAGAACCTGATGGAACCATCTTTCTTTTTTACCAACACAACAGGAGACGCCCAGGGACTGTGGGAGGGCTGTATGACACCCCGACGGAGCATGTCGTCCACGTGATCAGAAATGACGCGGCGCTCAGAAGCCGAGACACGATAGGGGCGCTGGCGAAGAGGGGCGTGTGTACCGGTGTCGATGGTGTGCGCAACGACAGACGTACGGCCCAAGGCAGACGGAGGAAGATCGAAAGAAGAACTGAAGCGCTGGAGGAGGGCGATGAGTTGATCACGTAGCGCGGGTGGAAGGTCGGCGTCAATGGCACGGTGGAAGACGTCGGAGGGCGGTGGATCATTCTGAACATCACAAGAGCTGAGCACATCAACATCGAAGGAAGCGGTGGTATCGAGAATAGGGTAGGGAAGGCAGGAATCAAGTTCTTCAATACGCCCGAGGCATTCACCTCGGAGCACTGCTGACGGGCACGAAGATGGGTTCGAGACGTAAATTGCACTTTGTCCATGGTCGATCGTCAGAACAGCAAAGGGAAGCAGGAGACAGGGATGGCGGGAAGCGGTTTCGGAAGGCGTGAAGAAAACAGTTGAATGAGGGACGCCGACACAGGAGAGCGGCACGAGGGCAGCAGAAAACGGAGGAATGTCGGTATCAGTCGCGACCACAAGTTTGGCAGACTGCGTAGGTACGTCGCAAAAGGGAGCGTTACACAGCGGAGAAAAGGCGATTTCAGCTCGAGCGCAGTCAATAACGGCACGATGAGTCGAAAGGAAGTCACATCCCTGGATGATGTCGTGTGAGCAGTGAGACAGCACAATAAACTCGATGGTGTACAAAACATCTTGAATGAGGACACGGGCCGTACATGCGGCTGAGGGATGAATGCGCTGTGATGAGGCGCTGCGAAGCGAAAAGTCAGAAATTGGGGTAGTCACTTTGCGGAGTCGGCGGCAGAGAGCTTCACTTATGACAGATACTGCAGCGCCCGTGTCGACGAGGGCGAGAACCTTGGCACCTTCCACGAACACTACGATTACATTAGCGGGACGACACGGAGGACTTGAGGAGTTCGAAACAAGCGCAGTTCTTGCCCCCGGAACTGCGGCTGTTAGTTTCCCTCAAGCGCGGAGCTAGAACGTCGCAGCATCGGAGAAGGGGAACGGCGTCGAGGGGAAGGCGATCGGCGAGTGGTGTAAATTTGGCTATCAGGGGAAACAAAGGGGGGACCAGGTGGCCTTCTCGGCGAGGATAGTTCGGCATCGTACGGGTAGGAGCGCAGGTCAGGTCGAGAAGGCGGAAGGCGCTGGCGGCAAAGCCGCGCGACATGGCCGGGTAGACCACAGGCGTAACAGATGGGTCGGTTGTCCGCAGTACGCCAGGGATTGGTAGGATGTGGGCGAACCCTTGAAAACGGAGCTTGAGATGGGGGCTCAGACGGCGGCGGAGGACGGAAAGAAGGGGCGGCCTGGTAGGAATCGGTTGCCGGCGTATGTCGTGGCCTGGCCACCGCTTGGGCGTACGTCAGGGGTGCTGTCACAGGCGCGGGCACAGGGCTGGACGGTAGCAGATCAGCGACTTGGTCTTGCACGACACGGCGAATGGTAGGAGCCAAAGACGGGGTCGAGTCAGGAACTTGGGGGGCGGGGTCTTGAAAATGGGATATGAGGGACAGCTGGCGAGCGACCTCTTCACGAACGAAGGCTTTGATGTGGTTGAGAAGAGGGGAGTCCTCAGGAGTAGTACCGCCCAGGGCCAGAGTGGAGAGGGCTTCGTCGCAGACACCGGCACGCCGTGTAGAAGCGCGCTGCTTGCGGAGCTCGTCGTAGCTCTGGCAAAGCTTAATGACCTCACTGACGGTGGTGGGATTTTTCGCGAGGAGCATCTGAAATGCGTCGTCAGCGATGCCTTTGAGGATATGGTGGATCTTGTCTGCTTCTGGCATGGCGGCGTTGACACGTTTGCAGAGGTCAACGATGTCCTCAATGTAACTTGTGAAGGTCTCGTCGGTGCGTTGAGCGCGGTCCCGTAAGCGCTGTTCGGCACGGAGCTTGCACACCGCAGGGCGGCCGAACACTTCCGCAAAGCTCTTCTTAAATACGGGCCAAGTGGGTAGGTCCGCCTCATGGTTTCGAAACCAGAGGTTCGCCACGTCCGTGAGATAAAAGATGACGTTACTCAGCTTGATAGTGTCATCCCACTTGTTATAGCTGCTCACTCGCTCATACGATGACAACCAGTCGTCAACATCTTGGTCGGCAGTCCCACTGAAGAGGGCAGGGTCACGCTGCCGGATGGCGCCAGAACAAATGACGGTGGTTGAACTGGCCGCCGGTGTTGGGGCAGTCTCATCTGGCATGGTTGACACAGGCGGCAGCGTACGGCTCCGGAGTTCCAGGTTGGCAGGGGACGAACTCAGCACCTCCACCAATTGTAGGGGTGCGTTTATTAGGCGTCCTCAAGAGACCGAACCGCCGTGCAGGATCTGGCAGCGTAGACGGGCGTAGCCAGCACCAAGAGAGCGGGGCAACTTCGTCGTCGTCAGGCGCAGCGTAGTGTCGGCGCATAACTTCGTCGTCGTCAGGCGCAGCGCAGTGTCGGCGCATGGCGGTAGCGGAACCTGTCACAGTTGGCACACTACACTAGCTTTAATTCATTATTACGTGTATTTTGTTTCAAGTGCCTGTGTCATATTGTTATGCTTGTATCGCCCCCCCCCCCTATGTAATACCCTCGCACGAGGGCCCTTAGGTGTATTGTAAATAAATAAATAAATAAATAAATAAATAAATAAATAAATAAATAAATAAATAAATAAATAAATCGTGTTTTTCGCAGGAAGCGGTCAATCTGAGTGTTATTAAATTTTCCACTCATTTTGAAAACACGGGAATATGGATATTTTGTGTAGTGAAGGGCTCCGGAAATTTCTACCATCTAGGTTTCTTTAACAGGCACTGACATCGCACAGTACACGGGCCTCTACAATTCCGCCTCCACCGAAATTCGACCGCCGCGGCCGGGATTGAACCCGCGTCTTTCGGGTTAACAGCCGAGCACCATAACCACTGAGACACCGCGGCGGCTACAAAAAATTAAGGAGAGAGCACAAAATCGTAATTTAGAATCATAGGCATAGAAAATGAAGGTTAGAACATCGGGGTAATCTGATGGCTCCTTTAGCATGCGATTGGGGATGACCTAGTTTCCGGTTTAAAGTGGCGCCGACATTGGCGTGCTTGGAAAGTGAAGGAGACAGAAACAGCAAAGATTTACTAGAGCTTGACTAAGGAAATCGCGCCGCAATACACAAGGCTCTCTGCTGAAAGTTTATTCTTCGCGTGAGCAGTACTTCTCGGTAAATGTTCGGAAACCGCAGTAAGAAGCAAGCGGAGCCCGTCTGAATAAATTACGGCTGCTGGTGTTCATCCTAGGTGGGTGTTCTATGCGCGAGACGCATGATAACGTGAATGCATGGTCCTTTTTGGTGTCCGCACAGCCGAAGGCTGTCTGATACCTGCGAACACGGTGATGTTAGAGCGCCAGAGGCTCGCACGGTGGACCCGCATTGCTAACACGGATGCTCGTACGGCCTTCACGGAAAGGTCAGGGGAAAAAAATAATAAACCGCGCGTTGAAAAGGCGGGGGTGGAAAAACCAATTCTCATCCCACGCAGTCACGCAACTGATGAAGCAGTAGCAGCCACACACTAGGGCAATTTATAATATAAAGTAGCTACCATGGGCCCGCACGAGAAGTACAGGAGGCGCATAATATCTGCCCACGAAGTTCATTATACGCACGCAACAGCCCACAACTTCTTGCATGCACCGCTCTCTTTCAAAATGTCGGACCGGTGTTTACTTGCCAGCCTCGTTTACATAATGAAGGACACATGCTTCCGCAAGCGTTCTTGTGAAGTTGCTGATGCACGCAAGAAAGTCTGGCGGACAGATCAAATGGCACGCCAGCTTGAACATTTGTTGCTGTTTTAAAAGGAACAATGCATCTGGAGAAGTCACTCGCCCATGCCTCTGCGTCCATTAGCGTGACGTGGTTGCTTTTTATCACTTCTCGCAGTGCAGCGGAGACCACCGGGCATGTGAAATATGTGCTCTTCTATTTTTGTCAAGATTTTTCCAGCGCACGTTTCTGAGCTTTCTCGTTTATGGGGGTTGCTGCGTATGTGTGTACACTAAATGCATAGCAAGAACGAATTACCTCAAGTCGCTATTTAATAACATTTTTTTTTAATTTTTATGGTACGCATGATAAATTTAAGTACCGAATGGCGGGACAATCAGCGCGCTTTCATTTTTGTGCCCAATTATATACATGTGGTGTGCATTTATGTAGCGCCCTACTTTTTTCGGAATTTTGTGTGGTACAGCATTTCCATTAAGCGAAGTATTTTTGCACTGATATTTTCGATGAATATGGAAACGACTTTAGGCGTTCCCCGTTTCTGGGATGACCCACACTATAGGACGAAATGGTGAGTGCTTGATGGACCCATTAAACGTGTTAGCGCACTGAAAGGCCGGTAAAAGAGCCTGTGGCACAATAGGCTCGGTGGATACCACGCTTTCAGCTGATATCAGGCCACCACTTCCAATTCAGAACAAGAATAGGGTGATACATATTCCCCTCTAGTAGCTCCCCGCGGAGGGCGACACACTAGGACATCATACGCGCGTGAGGCGCATTCCAGTATAACGAATTTATATATATTTTTTTAGAACTAGAAGCTTTTAATTTGAGGGACCGGCTTTTCGACGAGCGCAGACGTTACACGAGCGATTGCTGTATTTTCATGTATTTTATGGACATTCAAGGCGAAAGTGGTCTGCATCCAGTTTTTGCAAACCTCCCGTTTTCGTAGTTCTTGAGAACTGTTAAGAGGCTTTTAAAAAATAGAAAGACCGCAGGATTTTGAGAACATCCCTTAAGACGACTGCAGACCGGAAAGCCACGCTGAGATACGTCATTTCGTTCCTGCTGAAAAAGAACAGAATAAACTGGAAGTAATTGAGAGATGCATTTGTCCACTAGTGGTTTTACGCGGGCTGCTGGGGTGATGATGACAAGGACTGCATTTCAGCGGGAAGCAGCGATAAGCAAATCTTTCTTGGGGGGGAGTCGGTGAGAGAAGCTTCAACAACAACGCTAATAGTGGTCTTGATTAGCGAATGAATGAAGGAAGCCTAATCATGTTTTCTATCCAATGAGAGGGGCTGAATAAGAGAGAGTTCAATAAGAGAGACTGCTCGCTACATGCACAAGCGAATGCACTTCGAAATATCCACAATTTCCGACTCTAGCAAGTGTATCAACTCTAACGAACTTACATAAACCTGGGAATTTAAGATCTTCCAGTATGTGAAATTTTCTTCTTGCTTCCGGCCTTATTTCAGTGTGAGGACACCATTTTACTTGAATCAATTGCTAGTGTTTGCAAATTACACGGATTTAAACAGTCAACTACGGAGCAAAGATACGCCACGGAAACGGATATTGAATTAGAAATCTGTTTTCCAGCGATGACGCCGCTATCGTTAAGCCGGATTCATTAGACGCCACATTGTGACTGCACTGCAGTTATCTTTTTGGCGCCGCATGCCAATACTGCCCTACTGATAGAAAAGTTCCGGCGGCCACCTCAGTTTACGAATGGAACAATTCAAACACCCTTATTTCACTGGCAGAGACTGTATATTGCTTGTACAAGTAAGCTCCGCAATGTTTGCTGTGCACACAGGTCTGTGCAATACACCGAAGACCACTTCTCACGCCCGTGCTGGTATTCGCGATATGCAGAGGACGGGCGAGCACTTCGAGCGACAATCGCGAGAGATTCGTCATGTTCAATCATCTCTGGAAAAGCAAACATTATGTTTGCCTCATCCCGCGCCCCGTGATAGGTTCACGCATTTCTGAGGTGCTGTCTTGATAAAATAATTTAATTCTCCCTCGGCCACAAGAGAATGGTACGCAGTGTTACTTGAACGTTCAGTATGTATCATACTTTTTATATAATATACCTACACCGCTTGGCTTACGCAAAAAAGCCAAAAATTGTCGACGCTAACGCTGAACAGGTACGGTAGCACTGCGGTAAACAAACGACAAGAAGCGGAATTCATGTTTGGGTGCCGCAGTTTGTCACTCGAAGATAGCTTATATGCGGCAGCGAAATTGAGCCTGGGAAGGAAGGGGACGGAAGATTTGTAGAGAGATCTATTGGAAAGCTGATCCCAAACCCATGAAACGCATCTTAAGTTTTTTTGGGAATGCTCACAGCAGAACGACAGAGGCATCATGCAGCACAGGTGATCCGCCTCATATTGTAAATAACTGATTTCACTGTGGTCCTTTGTAGGTCCGACCTTCGCCAATATGCACCGATTGCTTGCACCGATATTGCACCCGATTACTTTGCTCTGCGGCAGATTGTGCAGATGTCACTGCAGTCTCTGTATGGAAACAGACACATTGCTTTACACAATCAAAGACATTTTCCTTTTGACGTCTAGCAGTCAGTGACCATAGGACCTTGCAAGTAATAGTTGGAGTAATATTGATATAAGGTATGTTGCCCTTTGAATTTTAAGATGGAATGTCGAATGTACAGTATGATGCGCATGTGGTCGGCATGTAATCTAGTGTGCAGTTTTCTGCTTACAGTCCCTGCTTAAGACACGACGGGTATATTTTGTCGACACAATTGAAAAACTCTTTTATAATCCGCCGCTATTCTTCGATTACAGTACTTCTTTTCAACTTGACTTGCACAAATTTTAGGGCCAGCATAAAACTTATACTGGCGCGGCAGTTGGAAATAACGTGGTACACGGCTTCAAACAGAAAGGACTTCTTTAAATTATTTTTTAATGAGCACGACCATTTGACATGCCTATTCCCGGCACCTATATAATCCAGGCATGAGGCGTTTCTTCTCCTATTTCCTTTCGCAATTACGGAGATTCAGCAGCCAATAATATGGTTATTTTTCCTGCTTTGTGCTGCATGTACTATCTCGGACAATTTGCATCGACCACCGTTAAAAAAAAAAAAAAAGGTGGCCGCTGCCTGTTCCCTTAATTCTACCAAAGAAATGAGTGCGGACGAGTCGGCCGCGCTAAAAATAGCACGTGGTCCTTCTGACCGAAAGGGCATACAAAAGGGAAGGGGTGGAGCACTGTAGTTTTAAATCAAATCGGCACGCCGTAGAATAAGGGAGCTTCATCATAAAACTAAATCATTCACTAAACACTTAACCTAAAATATGTAACCTCACAGATCGATGTTTGCCAGCCGATACCAGCCTCTAAACAATCGCGTAAAGAGCACCATGCCTGCGACACCAATACAATGCTAGGCGTGTGAGATTTCTTCCCAAAGTCTAAGATAGCCTATTTCGCCTTTCTTGCGAATGTTAAAATTTCAGGTAACCTTAAAAGCCCTAAAATGTCGCCAAACACGCAGCACCGCGTCAAGAAGGCGCAGGTCTTCTGTCCAGGGTCCACGTTGCTATTAGACCCTCTCGGCACTCATTTGGTAAAAACCGCGATAACGACTATATCTTTTTCTCGATACATCGGGCATGAAAAGAATTGAGGGGGCACTTTGACTGTCTAAATTGCGTAGAGGCGAAACTGTTTTCCGCACAACTTTGACTGCGTGTGTGGCACTGAATGGCGTCACACATAATTAACAACTAATTGCCCATTAACGACTAAACACTAATTAACTGCCAATTAATGACGCTCAACCTTCGCCTTCAGGAATGGAACTCGGCAGCGTGTTGTAGCGCTGCCAGGGAGTCCACGGAACGCCACCACCCATTCGGTGTGATGCCTTGCATTTTGAACGCAACGCTTTTTGAGGAAACGAAATGGCGCAGTAATTCTCTGTCATCTCGATGGACACGCGATCTGCACCTGGGAGTAAAAGAAGAAAGAGAAAGAGGGGCAGCAATGAAGGAAATCGAAATTGTATGTGCAGAAAGGAAATTACGCAGTAACTGTCTCACATTTCTCGGTGGACACCCGTCAAAAGCGTGACACCTCTGCTGACAAGCTTCTGCTGACAACCTTCTGCCGACAACGATGAGGCATTAAAGGCTTTCGCTTTAAAAGCAGTCGCCGTGAAGCGGTCACCTACCCCACTGCCCACTGCCAAAGCAGCTTATCCAGTCCTGGCTGTGGCTCCCCTTTTAATGAGCGCAGCTCAAATCTTGCCTGACCCGCAATGCAGCACACGTGCGCGGCAAGTCTTTCCTTAGTCTTCCTGGGACATCGTACGCCTTCGATATCCGTCTTGGCCGATACATCGCTGAGTGAAAGAAAGCGAGCATTGTAATGCAAAGCAGGAAAGCTTCGAAGTCCGAACGTGCCTGGCGTTCTCTATAAGGGCCGGCCTTAAGCTACCGCAAAAGCCAGAAAAGCGGCGTATTTTACACTCGCGACGGTCATCAACCGGGAAGCTTTACCGTACGGGCGCGTGCGCCAATGGTCTGAAATCGCTTTCTACGCAAGAGACTTTCTTTGTCAAGAACATACAAATATCTTTTGGTCGCTGCGTGCGCGGCTTACCAATAAAATCGATTTTCTTTATCCTTCGAAGACGCATTTGTTCTCAACATTTTGGGGGAATTTTCTGGTTCGTAGCCGTCAAGTGCATGCGTATGGTTCCCTGACATGAGTACCTGATGCAGGAATAGTCGTTTTTTTTTTTATTCGAATGCCAGTGTGTATTTTGGCTGCCGCGGTTTCCGTCGTCTGCTCGCCGTCTCGTTGGCTTTCGTCCTGCTTCATGCCTGCTTCTCTATCGGCGGATTTTTCTTTATTGATGAGAATCCTAAGAGAACAGTTGGCTGATACCACGCTGACTGCACTGGTAACTTAGTCATTTGAGCTTGCGCCTTGTATGTGGGTGATGCAGTTGGACCCACAGTGCAACCTGGAATCCACCAGTGTTTCTAATGCGTCTTGCAGGCTTTCTCCTGGCCTATATTGCTCGACATCTGCGGCATAGAGGAGAGAGAGACTAATGAATACAGGAGCGGTCTGCTTGGTTGTTAGCCTAACATGCTACTCCATGGGAGGGTGAAAGAAGAGACGGAAGATAAGAGAAGAAGAAAAGGGGTGAAAGGGGTGCATCAGCTCCATCTCAAGCACATTTAAGAAAACAGCCAAGGCGTACCTTGGGTGGAGGTTTTCTATGTGCTGTTACTACAACTTTTATCAAAGCTTGTTATTGGTGACTTTCAAACACGCAGAGAGGAGCGGAGTTATGATCACAGAGTGCTTCAAGCTTTTTTATAAGGATAAACTTCGATCAAATTGCAATAAGCAATGACTATAAAAAACGGCTTAGAACTGAAAATTGTGTTAAAGTAATGTGCAGACACTTCACTCTGTTGAGGTACGACGCATGCGAAGACTAGGGATCTCAATACTAATGTAGAACTGTCCTGTCATCCCAGGATATTTCCCCATCCGCAAGATTCCACTAACTGTGACGCCTAAAAAGATTACCGAAATGAAAGTGAAAGAAAGTTCATCGAAATTAGACGGGAAGTTTCTCTCATGACATCTATGTAAGGAGCTCTGAAATCGTTCAGAAGTTAGACACTAGTACCATGTGTTCGTATTCTCGGTGCCGTTTTTGTTTCCCGCTACTTCTCTAAATTGTTCATCCGCGTTAGCCCCAGTTTCCCACCGCAGATTCATAAAATAATGTAGAATTGATGTCTTATAGTGGTAAGTTGGGTAAGTTGTAGTGAAGGGAAAAGTTTAGTAACACCGCAAGAGACCTGGGTGACGTAGACCACAAAACAACCGATTTTACACTGAATAAGACAACTGAGTCTAACGCACAAGAAATTAATAAGTATTCATGTTCCAAATGTGGATAACTGGGTTTAAGTGCATCACAAGGTAAAAGCGCAACTGATGCTAACATTAGAGAAAAAAATTTAAGGCAGGCTTCATTGCTATAAATATACTGCGAAGAATTCAGTGCGTTTTTGAAGGATCCCGTGGTGGGTACGCTAGAAAAGGCTGCTTGAAGACGCGTTTATGCAGACGACTCGCTTTCCTCATTTATTTTATATCATAGACAACGGCTATATTCTGCAAACCCGGAATGTAGAACACGCATAATGTTACGTTCGCTGTGCAAGACCCGCGAAAAACATTTCACTGTTCGAATGTCGGTACAAGCGCTTGTGGCTCCTGCAACATTCGAATCTCAGGTGCAGAAAGCAGGTGCACTTGATAATTTAGGCTGGTTAATGTCAGTAGAAATTTGCCATATATGTGAACAGCGACCATGAAAATCTTGATTATGTTGAACCACGCGAAAAATTCTTTAGAGTACTTTTATTTCTTTTTGCAAGAGTAAAAGAGGAAAACAAAATAATAATACATTGTCTATGACTCATTGCGGATAAACTGGCTAAAGCTTACCTCAGCGGCCGCGTGTTACTAACCATTCCAGCTACATCGTTTGTCACGCGGTAACTTTCGGAGACGATCCTGGTTAACTGAACTGTAGAGTTACTTTCAACATCCCCAGACTGCAAAATCATCGGTATTCCTCGAGCAGGCATTTTTGCCAATTACGAGTGATTGAAGTCTTGCTTACGCAAGGCTCCACCTTGATCAACTTCAAACACGGCAGGCGTTTGTCTCTCTCTATCATATGCTCATTTTTCCGTGAGCCCTAATTAGACAGCAGTTATTGTCTGCTTTGTCGTCGTTTCTCCTCTTTAAGAAGAAAAGTGTAGTAGTAGCTTTTGCAACAGCTCAGGGTACGCTCAAGCAATCCCATCTTGCTCCCTTTTGGTCCAACCGTGCTTGGCTATATCCCCTTGACTGTGTCCCTATCTTCATAACTATCTTTTCGAATCACAACGGCTGTCATGATAACTTCTGCAATATTTCCTTTTCTCCCTGTATGGAACTATGACTTCAAGCAATGCAGAAAGTTGGGTGAGTTGGTAATACATGTTGAACTTAGCAAAGCGCAATTAAAAGACAGAGACATAGAAGAAGAAGCACCTCCCTATATATCGAATAGACCGGCCCAGTGATGCTCTACGCTTATGTTATTTTCTGCCCTTGTGTATTGTTCCGTTTCTGCTAATTATTTTGGCAGAAACCGAAAGTGACATAACAGACTGCCATTTATGCTTTTGTAATAGAAGAAAGTATTGCCAGCGTCACGCTGGTCGAATTAACATCGCTCTCATGGTTTTTATGAGCATGAGTATACAATAAGGTCAGGTGGGTGCCTCCAGAATTAACGTCATATGCAGAAAGTCGCCTTCTTTGATGACTGCTAAGTTGCGAGGACTTCTTACAGCGAAATGCGGTTGTAAGTGGGAATTAAGTTTGGCGTCTAAAAGCTGCACGCAGACCACTATAGACGCCGTGCTGAATTTCTCCTAACGGAAGACTCCAGAAAAGTTGGCAACCTGCTTCTCTTAGCGTGCACTATAGAGAAACCCCGTCACGTGCCATATTCAATTTAATCAACGCACGGCAGAAATTCTACTCACGCCGCAGTAAAAAGAGTTCGTGCAACACAAGGGGCGGGCCAGCCTCGGTTTGCTCGTATGTTTACGCAGAAGGTATGCTGAATGTTTTTTCAGACTCATAAGTAATGAGGTATTGTGTCGTCTTCTTTACACTGGCACATGAACACGCACGCACAAGCATACTACGTACCTTTCGCTGATATCTCAAGCATTAGCAAAGAGTTGTTTGGTTTGAGTTTGCTATGCTTGCGCCAGTAAACGGCGGTCTGGCAACGGGAACTCCATGCTGATGTGGTAACGCTAAGAAATATGCGTACGCATTTGCGTGAATCCGGGCATAAATCTTCCTTGCATATGAACTCTCAAAACGGTTCGCGTGGTGGCTGGCATCAAAGCGGAAAATCGCATGTCTGCGCTTCACAGGACGGCAGGAGGTGCGTGAAAGAACTGAAAAATTGATTTTTTTTTATTATAAGCCGTTTGAATTTAGGGCAAGCAAACTCAGAATAATTCATTTGTTTCTCTGCCATGCTGACACGTTGGTTTTTTTGCCTCACCAGCTTTACAGTGAAGAAGAGAATAAATATTTTCTTTTTGCCATTTTGGCTATCTCTGATGGGCACTTGTTGAGCCATAAAACTGTTTAAATAATGCCCGCTTTATGGCATTTACCGGCCGACGTGCTGTTTTAAAATGAGAAATGAAAGGGCTCGTTGTTTGGTAAGTTTTTTCAAGTGTTTTTTTGTTAATTTCTAGCACTTTTCAGCAACATTTGAGGCAACTGCAGAGATAGGTAGCCTATATAGGGAGTGAAATTTGAGTAATACAAAAAGTAATTTCTTTCTCATGCAAAGATGCCACCGGCTCGTGCTTCCTAAATTGGTGTTGTTCGCTAACCGGGTAAATTTTATTATTAGCATCATTCGCTGTTTTGAGGGTGATGGGGAAGACTTCAATAACAGTGCGGGTGTAGGCCACCGAGCCACAAAAACCGGTTCGTTCTTAACAGCAGCGGCATGATTTTGAGAGAATTTCTTTACGCCAGTGCTACTGAAGAAGTTTAGAAGATGTGGTGTTGTTAAATACAATGCCAACTGTCATGATCTGAGTACAGCTTATTCTCCTTTCTACGATGCATGTCGAGATGAGACGTTGGGCTGCGACTTCCCGCTCCGTGCGCCATCCCGTCTCCGCCGCCAAGTAGCGTGTGGTCGGGGGCGTGGCTTCAACTGCTTTTCGGTGGCTCGCTGTTGGTTTCAAGCAGCCGGAAACTTAAACTCAAATGCACCAGAGAACCGAAGGAAGTCACTATTAAAGCGTTTGTTAGCGGAAGTTTTTACTGCCAAACTCATGTTTCGAAGTAGTGCATACTTATCATAATTAAATTATACGGTATGCAGTGGCGGATGCAGAGCCAATAGACGATATGCGAAATGCGCAGCGCCATCTCTCGGCGCTCCGAGAACTAAGTCCTCCATGTTGGCACGGTACAGAAAACGAAACCGCTGCCCAGCGTTGGGTTAAAACGGCTGCGCTTCGTTTGAAAAGTAAAATGCCGATGCAGTGTTGCGCTACCCTCTCCACTGTGAAAAGACACTACGATGCGTGCCAGAACTAGGTGCGTTCAAGCTTTTCACTTTTCTATTTTTTTACTCCGTCCCAACGTTTTAGTAACACAAAACGCCATGCGAGGTATCATGTGTCAGCACGCGGATCAGTGTGCAGCTTTCGCTTTCTGCGCTGATTTTTGACAAATCTCTCGAGGTGATTTGCGTTTAAATTAAGATAAGGACCACAGCCTTTGTTGTCTCTGATCAAAATTAGAAGCCGATTTCGTGCATTTATCAACTCTCCGGTCGGGCGTGAATATATATAGACGCATACTTGAACAACGTAATAGAGAAGGTAATTTTTTTGAGCGGGCCAATCGCTTGTGCCGTGGCGAAATAAGCTCACTCGAAGAACCATATGCCGATTACTGCTTAGTTTGCTACGTGTTCAGTTAAGTTTTTCCCGTGTTCAGTTAGTTTTAGAAGGGCGAGCAAACTCTCTGGACCATATACGCATATGTTATGCGCGTTAAGGAGTCTTTGTGAAGCAATACAACCTACGCATAAAAATTGAGGTGCGAATGGTTTATTTCTTGAAGATTCCTATACCTTCGATATCTGCGGCGACCAAAATCTAAAAAAAAGGAGCGAATAATATAGCTACTTTATTATGAAGGAGGGACGCATGTCTAAGCTAGAAAGTAAATGCAACAGTGTTCTGAAAACGCTTCAGGCCATCAGATTTTATTATCATTGTGGCAAGCTCCAACAGCTTGCTTCGCAACAAAGCCATTTGTCCAAGTTTGGGAGTAAGCTAATTAAGTTTCGGAAGCAACCGAACATGCTAATTTCGCCCCTGCACACACAGCCTGACCAGCGTATCGAGTCCGTGCATGCACCTACAGCTGTGACATCTTTCTCTAATCAAGCCGCCGCGGTGGCTCAGTGCTTATCTGAAAAAAAAAGCTGCGTCTTTGCTTACAATATTTTGAATTATATGTGCATGCCCACTTTCCTCTTGTTAATGTCGACTGACTGCGAGCAGGACGCGGTTTCAACGAATTGTGGCGAAAATCAACCGACGCCGGGCTCTGAAACGGTGACGTTGAAAACCGCGGATGCGCATTGCACATTACAGTAAAGGAATCGAATTACGCAGCTGGTCGAGGGTCTTGTGTGATTATACTGCAATGCACGAAGCTCCTGGCATCGGCGCGAACGAAAGTTCGCACTGTCACAGAAGTTTGTCAACACACGTGCGCACTCACCGCAAAATAACCGCTCGCTACCCTACCAGATGAATTCGCGTCCACTTGGGAATAAAATAGCCATGATAATGCGTGATGCTTGAACTGGTGCTTTAATGCGAGCATTAAAACGACAACAGCACACGGTCACGGTTCGACTTTCCAACCCACTTTCGAGTGCGGATTATTGCGATCATCAGCGCCAGACTTCAAGCGAAGCTAAGGATGTGGTAGGAGTAAGCTGGCGCTTATTGAAAGCACCTACATTTGGTCGAAGATGAGCTGTGAAAACAACGCAGCAGCTGAAGCTTGCCTGTTGAAATTCCACTCGCAAGAAGAAAGTACGCATAGCAAACGATGCACCAGCTCGACGAGCTCGACCGCGCCAAGATGGAAACCGGAAGTTGTGGGCGCGGTGTTGCCAGACCGCCAAGCAATTTCACATATCGTCTATTGAAACGCTGTGCTGCTCACGAATGCTCTCTAAAAATAAATTTATTGCCGGCACAAGTATGGTACCTAAATGGGTTGAAAATGCTCTTGAAGAGGACACGACGTTGAGGCCATGCGCCGCTGCCTCGCTAGGTTGGTCACTTCAGACGGCTCGCACATCCGTGCCAGTCGTTGGCCACTTAGGCCTAGCACCTCTACGGTGCAACAATATGGTTTACCCCGACTCCGCGGCATGCGCAAGCGCCAGCTCTCTGTCTCTCGTTGTTTCAGCATTCCCACTTCACTTTCGTTTCTTTTTTGAGAAAATTAAGAGCGCCCGCTCAGAACCACCAAGCTATTAGCACCTGTCTCATACTTTCTTGCAGCAGGACGAATAGCTTGCTACACGCCACGCTACGGATCTATAATGTCTATAATCATCATAATAATTAATCTGTAATCATTATAAACAGCTTTCCTGGTTGAATACTGCATTATTGAAAGTATTTATACTAAGCACGATTCTTTTCTACACGTTGCGTTCAACGTAAATTTGGGCAAAAATTTCAAAGGCTATTGAATCTGTTTCTACTAATGCACTAATAGCGCATTTGTTATCACTAAGTATCCTCTTACCATTGAACAGGATGAGCAACCTTAGATTTAGGGCGTGCACTTCCTAAACTAACTGGCATATCGACGCATTCTTTTCAGGGAAATTCTGGGGGGTATTTTTTCTGCAAAACTTTCTGGGTCTATTTTCTCGATCTATTTATGTGGTAGATAAGCCGTAAGGCTCACATAAGCCTCTGGTAGTTAATCGTGTAACAATATTAGATAGGCAATTCAGTTATAGTAAAATTCTATTCTGTCATTATTGCTGCAGCATGATATACAAATATAAAATTCTGACGGATATCGAGAAAAGTTTTAGGAACCCATGCAAGAGATATATAATTAACTAAATGGTGCTGCGTTTATGAGAATACAAACCGTATAGTAGCGTTCATAATGCGATCATCTCTCTCTATCGCTATAGATCGAACCATTTCAGTCTCAACTGCCCCTCTCCGTACGCGAACCTGGCCCATAGCCTCTTCTATTGCCCGGCTGCTAAGCCGTTGGACTCGAAGAGAAGTTTATTGGACTGATTATTCGTACAAAAGCAGTTGGGTTCCTACCCCCCACCTTTTCTATCCATCAACACCTGGCTCGACTGGCTTGGCGCCGAAGGAACAGTGACTTCTGGTCGCCCAGGCGGTCGACTTGCTCGGCCTGTAATTTGGCCGAAAGAGGTCTACTGCTACTACTAAAACAGGCATAAATATTGAATTGTTGAAAACTGGTACGAATAGTGCAATCTGCTTTACTACAATATTTTCCTCCCATGAAGAGGTTCTAGAAATTGCAAGGTATTCCCGCTAAAATCTGTAGAAGCAAGGTCGCTCAATGCATGCTGTGGACCAATGTATCAAAAATGGTTACGAAGAGAAGCTTAGCTTGTCTTCAAAATCGGCATTCTAATTTTTCTCCTCCCCAAATGACGCGTCCATGCGCGAGTGAGTTGCGCGACACTGTCAGCAGGGGCGAACGCCGAGGAACACTTTACTCTGAAAGTGTTTTCGCATGAATATGACTTGTAAAGCACAAAGACCAGGCCGGCTGAAAAACTCTGGAGATTTCAGTGTGGATTACAACTCCCTGTCAGTCCACGGCACTCAGTTGATATATGAAGCACCGACAACAAAAACTAGAAGCGTGGAACAGTGATAGAAATATCCGTGACTACTACCGAGACAATTTCAGTCTGTGAAAGAAGCAGGCATGAATTTCCTTGTCCAAAGTTTGGGACATCTATCCTGTATGTTCTAGATATTTATAACATTTGCTTTGAGTACATGTGTGTATTGCGATTTTTTTTTCATGTGTGTTCG
Source organism: Amblyomma mixtum (assembly GCF_055824585.1). Lineage (NCBI taxonomy): Eukaryota > Metazoa > Arthropoda > Arachnida > Ixodida > Ixodidae > Amblyomma > Amblyomma mixtum. Next base: position 55,001,234 of record NC_143015.1, read on the forward strand.
CGCTTAGCGTAAATGTGGATCTGCACCGCATACCCATGGCATTACGAATTGATGTGAATGATGTGACCCTCGCCTTCCTTCTGTACTGCCACTGTCTCAAGCAGTCGGGGCCTTCAGTAAAGCTGTTACCACAGCTTTTAGTCACGGCTCCTCCTTCGTAAGAAAGGAAAATAAACTTGAACTTGATTTGAAAATCTTGCTTATTTTCGATATGAAACGGGCGCGAATGTGAAGCGTACCCTCTCCACCTTTTTCATGCTGAGTGAAGTGTGTCTGTACATTAGAGCCTGCCGGATGAGCTGGAATCAAAAATAACGTAACGGAAAGAAAACTCTTCGTACAGACTAGCGAGAAACATTACAGAGCTCGATGTGCGAAAAAAAAATTATTTCGGGGCCGACAAGAAAGCGAATATTCTAAAACAGCTGGAGGTATAAGGGGCTTCAATGCTAAACTAGGTGGTACTAACAATGCTTATTGGTCGGCCAAGCACCACTCCTAAAAAGTTTGCAGAGCAGCGAATAAATCGTCACCTTTCAATGCCTAATCTAAGAGGAAAAAAAGGCTTACAATTTATTTCCCTTTCTTGCGTTCCTAACTAGAGTATCACAACATAGGCTTTTACACCACCTTGCTTGGATCACAAATTCTTATCATCAACACCCCCAACATCTGCAGATCATAACCTCAGAGCGGTGCTTAATCCTCTGAAACGAGGAGCCTCTGCAGCAGATGAAGGTGGGAAAATGGCCCGAAATGATAGAATGCTTTCTCCACGCCCGCTTCGTGCACTGTGCTTAGTGGCGGCAGGATTACAATCCGTACCGGGTAACAAGAAAGAAAGAAAGAAAGAAGGAAAGGAAGAAAGAAAGAAAGAAAGAAGGAAAGAAAGAAGGAAAGAAAGAAAGGAAGGAAGAAAGAAGAAAGAAGAAAGTAGAAGGAAGAAGGAAGAAGGAAGAAAGAAGAAGGAAGGAAAGAAGAAGGAAGGAAAGAAGAAGGAAGGAAAGAAGAAGGAAGGAAAGAAGAAGGAAGGAAAGAAGAAGGAAGGAAGGAAGGAAGGAAGGAAGGAAAGAAGGAAGGAAGGAAGGAAGGAAGGAAAGAAGGAAGGAAGGAAGGAAAGAAGGAAAGAAGGAAGGAAAGAAGGAAAGAAAAAAGGAAGGAAAGAAGGAAGGAAAGACGGAAGGAAGGAAAGAAGGAAAGAAGGAAGGAAGGAAAGAAGGAAAGAAGGAAGGAAGGAAGGAAGGAAAGACGGAAAGAAGGAAAGGAAGGAAAGAAGCAAAGAAGGAAGGAAAGAAGGAAAGAAGGAAGGAAAGAAGGAAAGAAGGAAGGAAAGAAGGAAGGAAGGAAGGAAGGAAGGAAAGAAGGAAGGAAGGAAAGAAGGAAGGAAGGAAGGAAGGAAGGAAAGAAGGAAGGAAAGAAGGAAAGAAGGAAGGAAGGAAGGAAGGAAGGAAAGAAGGAAAGAAGGAAGGAAGGAAGGAAAGAAGGAAGGAAAGAAGGAAAGAAAGATAGCAAACTGGGTGTGGGCGATACAAATGTAGCCAGTCGGAGCTGTTCTGGTGCCCATATCGTCGCGCTGGTGTGTAATTAGAGGCTTCTCTGCTGAGCTCGAGTCCTGCCATGCGGAAACCAACGGGATCCGGCGAGAGCGGCCGTCTCTCTTTCACGTCATTTATCACGCTGTCCGGTGGTCGCAGATGCGGATACCGCCAGAAGTAAGATAGGAGCCGCCGTCACTGATGCTATTAGCTATCCTCCGCTCATCCTAATGCTGTGCAGCGTTGTGAAGGATTACGGCAGGCACGAGCCAGTCGGAAGGTGGAGCGCAACGCTGCACAGTCCTTCTGAGCGGGAAATTTATGTGTGTACGCCTTGATGGGAGTCACTGGTTACGGACCATAGTCAAACGCAAATGACGTTTCGGGGGCGCTACGGCTCCCTTGTTCACAATACACAATAAGCCTACTGCTTTTCACAGATGTCGAGAAAAAGCATGGATTATAGCGCAATGAATAAAAACTCTTCTAGGTGAAGGATATATCTAAAAAACATATCCAGTATGAAGCCAAAGCTACAGTGAGTGAAGTAAACGAAAAATAATTAGTGCGAAAACCATAAAAAATGGCAACATTTTGGAAACGTCTCATTACCGCCAATTAACAACCATCGGCTGTCTACTGGCCGCACGAAATCTTACCTTTTTTGTCCACTCTCATTAGCCTTCTTAAGCGGCATATTTGGGATGTGCTATGATTTCGCGAATTATGGGAATGTTTGCTTAAGGGGTTTTCGTGAATATGCCGGCCACCTAACTTATCCACGGCGGCTGAAACTGCTCGAGCCATCAGCACTCTTCATGCTGAAGGGTTACCCAGCGCAAGGTGTTACCCAGTGACCCTAATCTCATGGTTTTGCACCCGAATTGAAAGCGTCTTCTGCAGAAGTATGTTCCTTAAGAGTAGACGGAAGTAAGTGGCGCATAGTTTTTCGACTTCGCGGCTCTCAGCATCTACCAGACTAAATTGAGCGATACAAATTTCATTAAAATGCCGCAGGCCAGAAGGTAGCACGAAAAGCAGGCTTATTTTCAGGGCATCTCGTTTGTCTTCAGGACAAGCTGTGGAAAACAAAAGTTAGAGAGAGAGAGAGAGAGAGATAGAGTGAGCGAATGATAGAAAAAGAGAAGAGAATTGATGGAGACGTTAAACCAGGACAGAGAAAAAGTCAAGGAAATGAAAATAAAATAAAAACCAAGGAAGGCGCTACTGAACATTGAAAAGTACTGCCCAAGGAATGTAGGAAGAACGGAAACAGGAAACGAAGGATGAATTGATTGGTGAACGGAAGGAAAGAAGGAAGCGAGAAGGGATGAATGAGTTGATTGATGAACGGTAGGAAAGAAGGAAGCTAGTGAGGATGGCTGGATGAACGGACGGAAGGAAGGACAGAGGCGCACGGGCATGGTTGGATTGATTGATTGAGTTATTGACTGATTGTTCAATGGAAGGAAAGAAGAAATCAAGAATGAATGAAGGAGGAATAAGCAAGGAATGTGAAATGCGTGCGCGCGCTGTTTTTTACGTCACCGTCTCAGCGCCCGACGCAAGTGCTATACTGTTGGATTATCGCTATACTTTCAACGAGGCGAACGACTAGTTGAAACCGCGTCTTGCGGAAGACGCAGTTGGACAAATATTGAGACGTTACTAGTCAGTCTTAACTAGAGGAAAGCGGGAATGTATAATTCAAATATTGCATTCAAAGATGCTGTTTTTGTTTCAAATTTGTGCTGGCAGTATTACCAAGAGTAGTATGTTTACTTTGCAACAAGATATTACGAGGAAAGCCAAGTAAGTGTGTCAGGAGGAAATCAGGACATATCTAGCTGCTTATACAGCAGCAATGATGGTAGCGTGGATCATTTGCTGCTGCCATGTAGAGCAGGCTTCATTAGAGAAAGAACCTACAGCAGTAGGGTCACGCACGGACAAGATAAGCTGCACAGGCAGTCTGTGCAGGGGCGAAATTTGCATGTTTGGTTGCGACACTTAACTGGCTTGCCAACAAAGCTGGAGAAATTGCTTTGCCGCAGAGCAAGTTGTCGCAGCTTGCCACAATGAAAATAAAATCATAATGCCTGAAGCTTGTTCAGAACGCTGTCGTAGGTGCTTTATAGATTAGAAATGCGTGAGCCTTCTTCAGTATAAGACAGCTAGATTATCGAATTTTTGAAGAAACTTTCGTCGCCACCTATATAGATTGTGGGACTTCTTAAAAAGTATAACAATCACACCTCAGTTTTTTATGCGTAGTGTGCATTGCATCAAAAAGCATTACCGCGCATAACATATGCAGCCGCAATCGCACAACATTACAGGGAACACTGCGAGGCGCGTTGCACCAAATCAAGCGTCAGAAATCTTTCTAACACTTCTAAAACTAATTGAACATGAGAAAAATCAGCTGAACACGTAAAATACTAAGTTGTAATCGGTGTATGGTTCTTTGAGTGCTCTTAGTTCTGTTTGACACGAGCGATCGAGGTTTGTAGATCAAGCGCACTAAGTGGCCACAGGCATAATTTCCCGGCAAATTAATGAACGCGCTTGTTAGCGACTGGACTATGCGCTTGAGCACCGCAGGCGGAGGCCAGCTGAAAAAACATTGCGTCCTTATGTTCACGTCCGGCCAACTATGCGCGTTCGGAGAGTTAGTAAATGCACGAAATTTGTTCGTAATTTTGATCACAGACCACAAAGTTTGTGATCCTCGTTTCAATTGAACTGAAATCACCTGGAATGCTTTGTGAAAAATCTACAAAGAAAGCAAAAGCTGCTGTGCCGTGAGTGAAGTGCTCGTATAGAATATCCTCGTTGCTGTCATGCTGCCGTATCCATCTTCGAATCGACCCTTTTTAAAGAAAATCGAAAACTCATCATGATAAATGTGTGATTTAAACCCAGAAAAAATGATATTGCAATTCTAGGCCAGGGATCGGCGTGTTATGTGATGAGCAGGAGAAATAGGTTGTCATTGTACAAACTTCTGTCACTCGACCTAATGTCACGAAATACTAAACTACAAAGTAGGTAAGTAAAGCTTGCAGCGATTCTCCCATTTGTTTCCTTTTTATTGTTCTGAGAAAAAAATCTGGTTCACGTCACTGCTGTGAAAATCAAACTGACGCGTCAATAAATAACAGTTACTGTGCATGATGTGCTCTAGCAGCATTAACACAAATGCAGAACGATGAATAATTGATGCTTCAATGTCGACAGCTCGGCCAGGTTCGTAACTTGCCGCCTAAGCGTGTCAACACGGCTGTGATGGTAACCCACATGTTGAAACCAGAGAGGCGCAGAAATTCTTCCATTTTCGCCTGGCATTTTTGATGAGGTCAGGGCCTGTAGTGTTCGTCGAGCCAAGCAACTGCAGATTTTATAGACTTAGAAGCTGATCTGACGACCTCACTGAAACCTAATATTGTTGCCAAACACTATTTTTTGCCTCATAACTAGACGCGTGACACTGCGCCGCTGGTCATCAACCGGAGTTGGAAGCGTGCAAAATTGCCCATCTAGGGTGCTCTTCTCGGTCCTCCCTATTCGCCTCAAATGTCGAGAGAATTACGTGTATGGCGCAAGAATTTATGAGTAGAGAGGATGGAATCAAATTATTCATGCATGCAACCAACTGCCGCTTAGTGTTTCTGTTTTCTTGTGTACACCCGACCAAATATTCTACTGGCTAGAAGGTGGCATTGATAAATGCACCTTGTAAACGGCTGCTCCAAATGGTCCATATGGCCTCCTCCTCTGGGTAAACTACCACTCCTTTCATGGCGGACAAGTCGTTTACCCGGAGAAAGCGCAAATGCGCCACTGGAACCACTGCTGCGTACTCCGCTTGTTTCGGCTTTTCGTAGTGGCAGACGATGAGTATTTTCGATAACTTTGGTCTAAACATGCAAGTATTCCACTCAAACAGTAAATGTGCATAAGAGGGACAGGAAATCATGTCTCACGCGTCAAATTACAGCATGAATATGCCAGCGGTGTAGCCGAAAAGAACATTTTACAAGGTGCAGTTGGCTATGCAATGCCCGAGCCAGTTAAAGATTTGGCCGGGTGTACATTGCATACACAAGCCGTTCGCAGTAACCAGTCTATTCTCTATCACTTAGTGCGCCCAGCGGTTGCCTCAACGCTTTACGCAGCCCTAGGTATGAGCATTATTATCGAATCCGCTTTGTATCGTTCAGTACAGCTATACGCTCGGTTCCTTCGAAATTCAGTCCCAAATTCGAAGCAGAATTAGTGTCACTCATAAAATGAGGCAACTCTTTCTCAGGCGTTTGTGCTTGAGGGAGCCGTTTTGCTCGCCTAGCTTCCTTTTGTATTGGCCTGGCTTCGCCTTAGGTAACGAGCTCTAATGGGATGATCGTAAACCTGATCTTTCGCGACGTGTTCTAAGATGCAAAGAGCCTGTCTCTACATCTGCACCCTGAAAAATGCTACCATACATCTGAGTAAGTCATAAAACGTTGTGTTTAAATTTTTATTTATCTTATTCTGATGTCAAAAATATTTTAAGAATGAAAGTCAATTACCCATTTCACTTTGGTTGGAAAGCTGGGCCATAAGCATAAACAGAAACCCTTTTATTCGACAAAACCAACAGAAGCCCAAGAGGGCCGTGGGCCGCCGCACTAAAAGAAGGGAAAAATATCATTCTGGTTTCATCGAATTTAAGTGACAAGTTATTACAGACACTATGTCTTCTGTAAATAAAAATTGCATCACGTAGGTAACGAGAGGAGCGACGCGAGCTAGCATTCGTGTCTTGCCTTGCTTCTTCCTTTCGTCCTCGTCTTTCGTACTACCTTAAGCTTCACTAAAAAGTATGCGCGCACAAATATTTGTTTTTGGTCCTTTAGCAGCATTTCCCGGTGTTCTTACATGGGAAATAAATTGGGCAGCCTCTGTTCGCAATAAGCGCACTTCAGAACCAAAGAAACAAGTCCGCAGTTGAGAAAGAAGTCTGCAAAGAGAAGATATTACCAAAAATGTACGCGCCAGATGGAAAAGGAGCGCTCCAAAAGAATAATGCTTGCTCAGTGCCAGATATACCCGATGCAGTGTCGGTTTACAACATAAATATTTCACGAGGCGCTGTGCCAGTCCCCCGAGTATTGGAACATGAGAAGACGCGGCAAAGATAAAAAGACGCGCACTGAAAGGCTGTGGAAGCGGCAAAAGAATACTTTGTGCAATAGCCTTGATGGGATAAGGGAAGCCGGCATTGACGCCTAACTCGATTTCGCTCAGTGCGAGATATTTTGGAACACGCAACATGTAACACTCACACAAGTATTTCTCCGCCAGCGTTTATGCAAATTGCAAATAGAGTCGAGTTGGACCTAAACCGGCTATACCGCCTTCGTAGTACCCTGAGATGGTGTGGCGTTTTACTTCTCTTTGTTTGCTGCACAATTTTTCAATGGTTCGTTGCTGACGTTGGCACATCTGCATTCGAATTCATCTATGATGTTAATATCGGGTTTCTTTTTATAGCTAAATTTTCTTGTGGTCTTGAGTGCATGTCCCAATTCTACACAGAATTCTACTATCACGCCAGTAATTTTATTTTTCCTTCCCCGATATATTTAGCAAACGGCAACGATCTCAATGTAGCTTCCTGTGGGGAGCACATCCTATATAAACACTTAGTTAGGTTTCTCAAATTTTTGAGACGCACATATGGTTACATTTTGCTTCCCAGCGTGCGTTATCTCAGTGGCCCCTAATTTTTATCCGGCCGCATGGGCGCTTATCTGCCTAACCCGACTGCGGACCTGTGCTTAACCTGCGCACCCGCACTCCGTGGATCTGTGCAGAAAGCGAATGACATAACATGGTCAACATCCCTTGTTCAGCTAGACCTCTCATAGGTCGGCTTAGTGGGAGACTACCTCGCAATTACTAGTCCAAGCTTACCCAGGTAAAAGAGGAAAGCCACTGTATTTGCATGCTTAAATGATAGCCTCGAAGAATATATGGGTTTTTGTATTAGGCGCTTTAAGAAATCTGCAGCAAGAAGGTAATTACTGCAAAAGAGACATCCCTACTGAGTTTAAAAGACTACACAGGGATATCCAGGCGCAGAAGTAGTTAGCCTACAGGCGTTTAGAGTGTTCGATATTATCTCTTTCCCCACTTACATGCCGTCATCGTCGACGTCCGTAGCGCCACCCACCATCAGCCTCGGCTGGCAGGTAGTAATGTGGAGAGAACGTAATTTCTCTCAATTCTGAAACTGAGGTACGTGTTAGGGGCGACCGGCGGCCGAGGTGGGAGGTAGATGGTCCCAAGGCCACGGAAACCTACAGCAGAGTATCACTGTAGTCCTGGGCCAGTTCGACATCACTACCGCCTGTCTGACTTTGAAAAAAATTGACAGAAAAATGTTTGTGTAAGATTCTTTGATCTGACTCCACAACTAACGCGCAAATTCGCGTTACACACTCGTAACCACCTTGTGATTTTTTTTCCTTCTCTAATAGCTTTCGCTAATTTCGTGTCAGGAGCGACTACAAAAGATCGTAATTGGTGCTTCACACACCACCAACGTTGCGAGTGAGTAAATGACGGCGGGATGCCGGCAACAACAGCAGGGAAAGTGTTGATATCGCAATAAAATGTTTTCTAGTGCTCTAAGGGTACTAGCGCTGACAGGTCAGGTCAATTAGACCAAAACGCTTGGTTTTTAAGCATGCTGACCCGCCTACAATGTCACAGAAAAAAATGAAACACTAATTTACTTTTCGTTTGGCTTGGTTTATGGGGTTTAACGTCTCAAAGCGACTAAGGCTATGAGAGACGCCGTAGTGGAGGGCTCCGGAAATTTCGACCACCTGGGGTTCTTTAACGTGCACTGACATCGCACAGTACACGGGCCTCTAGAATTTCTCCTCCAAAGAAATTCAACCGCCGCGGCTGGGATCGAACCCGCGTCTTTCGGGTCAGTAATTTACTTTTCTGTAGGAAAGAATATTTTAAAAAATGGTGAAGAAAACCATGGCTACTATAACAAAGGAGAAAAGAGCAAGAAAAGCTCTTGTGGGCAGCGTATATACCTTGGAGAGGATTTGATGCCAAAACCCGTTTTCATTTGTGTAGATCTGCGTGTATCCGTCCTTGCTGACACAGGGCAGAGTGTGGCATGCTGGTGCCAGTCTCACCGAACCTGTAAAACCGAGCGCACAAATGAACAGTGTTGTTCGCGATGTATTCCTAAGCGTCTAAGCTGCACGTCTTGAGCTGAAGATAAAAATGCGTTCAATATTATGCGCATTGGATCTGAGAACGAAATCTACTACTGTGGAAATGTGACATTGATTATGAACACAAAACAAGTGCGCTGTCTGCGTTTACAAGGAAAGAACTAGTCGCGGAAACGTTCTAACCAAACGGTAGTTATTTTTTTTTTACCCTGATACTGCTGACAACCAAGGCATTCTCTCAGAAAAGTTTGTGGGTATAATGAGGAAGAGGCCGACTTTTTTTGCATCTAAATTAGCGTCGGGGGCTCAGTGTTTTCCAGGGCATAATGATAAAAATTGAAATCTTTGTTGAAAATAGGGATTCTGAAACGTTTACGCAACGTTTACGCAGCACGCAGCTGCTTTCCACTTCTTTCCACAAACGCTTATCCATTGACTATCAGGCCAATTTCGGATTTGTTTAAAGAGAGTCACGTGACGACCTCAAGTGAATAGCAAGCTTCACAAAAGCTTCTCTGCAAAGGGACTTCGTTGCGAGCTTTCAAAGGCGCCTCGCTTAGAAATCTCATTGCCTAACATCTCGGCGGGCTACGCAGAAAGCTTTTTTTCCTCCACTGTGAAGTGCCTTGAGTGTTTTAGGTTCTAAAAGAGCGTAACTATAGTTGCCACGCCAACTTCGGGAAAGGCAAATTTGACACTCACTTTCTTGCTTCGTCTTCTTTGAGCAGTTTCCTTTACTTGTGCTGTCCAGTTGCCATACCGAACTCGTCCCGTTTCCGCAATGCAACGAAGAAAAAAACCTCTTACGTTTGGAAGATCAGGGAGCGAAGCTAAGCTCAAGTATGATGCGCATGTGCAAAGAATTTAACGCAGAGTTCTTGACGTCGCAGCTGCATATCATGACGGGGAGTGCTTTCGCGCAGTTGATTTATCAGTCTTAACCTAGGTTCCGACGGTCGCCCACAAGTAAAACTTTTATATTCGTGGTGAAAACAAACATCATCTCTACTAAGTCGATAAGTGCAATGGTCATAGTGGGATCAAATAATTCAAAAATAGTTGAATTAAACACCTTATGATTAACATCTAGAACTAAAGGCAGCAAGTTTCGGCGCCTTTAGGTTTCCTAAAGCGCCTTTACCTCGTTGAGCTTACCCGCCGTGACCATACATCTCTTGTGAGGCACTCTAGCGGGTTCACCGCGCTACCCTTACACTCTAGTGCTAATTTATAGGTGATGTATTCATGTCGCTCCAATACGTGAGCAGAAAAATGAATATAGATGGGCGCTTACATACGGGCATTCTTCAAGAAAGAAAGCACTTGATCCGGTCTTTTAGTGAATAAAAGCGTCCACCTCTCTGACAGCCACGCACACATAGGGGAGTGTTGGTACACGCAGGCGCGCACCAGCTGCGCAGCTGCGACGTCACTCGGCTCCTCGCGCATGCGCACAAGTGGCACCGAAGGCCCACAGCGAAACGGCCAGACTGCGGGTAATGTAGCTCTCGCTAAAAAAAAAACAAAACGAAACACAGGCTTCGCCGTCGCTGTCCGATTTAGCAAATGAAATCTACGCGTCGACAACAATCTATATCGCAAATCATAGAGGCGGCTAGACTATGCTGCCAATAGAGGTTCTTCGCTTCTCGCTGATGTTCCATAGAGATCTCAGGCCGTCTCAGGGCACGGCGCAACAAACATGGCGCAAGCAGCATTCAAATGTGGTTTAAATTGATTTCTTAATGTGAGACTAAACAAAAGATGTTCCGAAGGACCAGCGTCCTCTTGCAAACCTATAATGGTCGTGTGAAGGCTCAGACGCGGGAACCCTCGCTGACATGCGCTTCAGGCAGCTGGTCTTCAGTGCTTCCTCTTGCGTTGGTTGTTGTAGGAGTGATCCCTGCAGTAAAAACCCACTAAAAAGAGAACCATGCAGACATTTAGTCGACTCCACCTCTTCGACAGCCAATGATGTCGAAGAGAGGGACAAGGCGGGCCCAACGCTTTCTTAAGAGAGAGTATTGAGGTGGAAACCTTTAATGGCTCATACTGTCATCCGTCCTTTATTAACAATGCCCGCCACACGCGTTTAACTCGGGAACTAAAGCAGATAGAATAAAAGCAATGAATGCTTCAGATAGAGGACGAAATAATGAACCTAGAAGCCAAGCTTCATGACTGTAAATTAATTACTAAATTAATTATAGGCTGAAATGTCGAAATAGCGCGGACGTCGATATAACCACGGGAACGGTCTGACGTCACAAACACCGGAAGTCGTCACGTAATACTGTCCTCGGCTTTCGCCTCTCAACACTTTTTTTTCTCCAGTACGGAAAACTGGGTAGGAACATTGTCTCTTTTTCTATTACGTCGTCTTATGCCCCTAGGCAGCAAAAGTTCTTTCTTGGCAGGCTGGTCCAACATTGGATCAGAACACCGGTACTGAAGTGAAAACCGAACTGTTAACGCACCTAATTCGAATTTGCCCAACTACGGCAATAACCATACTTTTTTTTTTCATGGAGCGTGCTCCGTAGTTGTTAAAGCTGGCGCCCACGTATACCGATTGGACCGGCTCGGTGGATCTTGTTCGTGAAATTAAAAGCCTCCAGAGCGTAAAAGTTCTCTGTCGGCAAAAACAGGCTGCTCTATGAAGTCACATTCAGAAGCCTCGAATATCAAAACATTGCCCCTGTTCTTTCGCATTTCCCTTCTTTCGCTCTTTCATACCCTGGCATCACAGGGTGCAATACCGCGGTATGTTGGGGAGATTATTAGTGCGAAAGCACCACTAGAGTGGGTAAATCCGAACAAGATCTTGCGATGATTTTTTGGTTTGTGCCAAGTGAAGCCATGTTTGTGGATTTGATATGTTTCTGTGTTTTTGTCCAGTTAAATAATAAAAAATAAATTGAATATCCTCGACTAAGATTCTAAGCAGCGGCGGGGTGAACAGACCAGCTTCCTGACAACTGGGCGAAAACACTACGCTTTCACCGCAGCCGAACACGCCTTGCTTTTTCACTAAATGGCTTCTCTCTCGCTTTCGCCTTAAACTGCAACACATTTTCGCGCTGTACATTGCACATTGTCTTCTTCATCAACTAATACTTGCGTCAAAATAATATTCTCGCTTTGAGCTATGCTTGAGTTGGCGCGGAAAACGTTGTCTCAGAAACACGGCACTAGAGGAATGCGCATCGGCGTTGAAATCACCGCGGCAGAAACGCGGCGCTGGAGCATAGGCCACCGCTATCCATTGCGCAAACTGGCATTGACGATGAAAAAGTTGAAGACGCGCATTGCGTCTACGACGTTCTACGATCAGAGCTCCTTCGTGCACCGTGCCACGGCTGCACGGAGTCCTGCTGTTCCCTCTGCTCCCCATTGAAGCTGCTTCTACCACGGACTGCCTCTGCGTCTTCTGGCCGTCTTCAAATTTTGGTGAGGCCGTTCCGCGAGTGGGGGATTTGGCCAGGTCTTTCCCCCTTTGGATGTAGGTTCGAAGGATTTGTAGGTTTTCCGCCATGGCTATGTCTTCCCCGGGCTCAGGTCCGGTAACCTGGTTCGCCAGTTTACCGGCTGAAAATCTGCCGTTACCATCTTTTAGTCAAAACGGTGTAAAGCTAATCCCTGTGGCGCTTGTCCCTGTAGGAGATGGAGTAGTTAAAATAAAAAACTCTCGATTGATCCAGGAGCAGCTGAAGGCAGCCACCAGCCTCTATCTTGAGATTTCGGAGGTGCGACCATTTGGCAAGAGAGGAATTCTATGCAAATCGGCTCACTTGGATTGCGTTGCTGATTTGCTGCAGTGCACCTCTTTCGCCTCACTACCGGTGAAGGTATTCATTCCAGAGCAGCTAGCCTGCGTAAAAGGAATTATACGCGGTGTGGATCCTTCCGCTACACCAGGGGAAATTCTTGCAGACTTTCATGACGGCGGTGTTGGCATCCTTTCAGTTTACCGCTGCAGCAGAGAGGCTGGAGGCTCTCGAACACCAACGGAGTCGGTTATTGCAACATTCGCAGGGTACTCTTGTCCGTCCGAGATCAAAGTTTGGCCTATTGTGTACCGTGTAGACCCACTGCAGCCCCGTCCTTTACAATGTAAGAATTGCTGGCGGTTCGGTCACAGTGCCAAATCTTGCAAGTCCGCAACGCGCTGTCGCGTTTGTGGCGGTGATCATGCACACGATATTTGCACTTCTGAGTCGCTTAGCTGCTGTCTTTGCCACTCTGATCACACAGCTGACGACCCCACCTGCCCCAAGCGTGCCGATGAGCAGAACGTCTTGGACATTATTCAGCGTGACAGGTTCTCGCGCGCTGATGCATACGCCCGCCTTGACAGACGGCAGTGCTCATACGCAAGTATTGCCCGCACGTCCACTGCTGATGTGGAGGCAGCCTTAACTAAGTCCGTTGTTGCTGCGGTGGAGAAGGCTGTTGCTGGCGTACTTGACCGCATGATCAGTACGTTCAGCGACGCCTTGTCCCAGGTCATTTCCGCGCAGGCTGCTTCATCGGCTTTAAGTAACCTCAACTCGTCTACCTGTCCTTCCTCCTCTGCCACTGCTGCTATTCAGCCCACCACCCCTTCTACCTCCACGTCCGTGGATGTAAATGACTCTGACCAAGTCCCCCTCTCTAACGCTTGTGAGTCAGATGTTGAAATGACTACTCCATCTCAGAAGCGTCGTGCTTCCTCTTCTCCTTCGAAATCTGACCATCATCATGGTAAGACTAAGAAAAGTTCGCCTGGAATTTCAAAGAAAACAGATGTGTTGAAAGAGACTGTTGCGGCTACGTTTTTAAAGCAATAATCATGGCGGGAATATCTGTTCTACAGTGGAATTGTCGCTCTATATCATCTTCTTTCCCCGATTTACAGCAGCTTATACTAAAACATAGTCCAGACATTATTTTAATACAGAAGTCGTGGCTCAATCCTAATCGCCCATTTGCAATTAAAAATTTCTCCGTTTTTACAAATGATCGCCCAAACGGCAGGGGTGGGGGCTTACTAACATTGATTTCAACGAAACTGTATCATCGTGCTAAAGTGTCTCACAAAATTATGAGACCTGATTGTGAGATACTTGCCGTTGAAATCATTATTCCGCAGTGCGCCCCTGTTACGGTGGCAAATATCTACTTCCCCGCAGGAGTCCGTAGGACGGATGAGCTCGATGCGTTACTGCGCATCAGCAGACGAGTAGCTCTAGCTGGGGACTTCAATTCACATCATGTAATTTGGGGTTTCAGATCAGACTTTAGCGGGAAATTACTTTGGTCTCGGATGTCAGCAAACGGCGTGTGCTGTTGCAATAGTCGCGCCATAACTTACATGAGGGCTAATTCTCGATCAGCTATTGATTTAACGCTAGCAGTTAATGGTACAGCGGTATCTTCGTGGTGTACAGTTGACTGCGGTACGTCCAGTGACCACTCCCCAATCACTTTCACTATTGCGTGCAGTCCAGTCAGGGCGACTGGTTCGCCACAAAAATTTATAAATACTACACTGTTCAAGAACCTCCTAGGTGAGGCCCTCTCGTCTGTTTCCCCCTCCGATAAATCTGACGGGGGCCCTCTGGTATTAAATTCAGTGTTAGACGCCTCTCGGCGAGCACTCTTTACAGTCCGGTCAGGCGTTGTAAATAAGACTCCTTCCAGTTGGTGGAATGACGACTGCGAAAAAGCATATCGTCGAAGGAAAGCTGCATGGAAGAGTCTAATGCACAACCAGTGCCCAAAGAACTGGATAAATTACAAATTTTTTGCAGCCTCTTTTAAAAGAACAATATCTAATGCTAAGGATGAGTACAATGCCAGCCTGAACACCTATCTGTCTAATCCTGTCAACCGGAAGTCTCTTTATAGATTCATGGAACGTACTCATGTGCTGCCCTTTTCTCACATCTCTCAGTCCACAGTATTGCCACCTCGGGACGAAAAAGATATACTAGAGTCCATAGCTCAAGGCCTTGCTGTGCGTTTTCGAGCTCGCACTACCTTTCCATCAACTCCGTTTCATTTGGGTGGAGACTTCACTAAGGTATCTGTATCGGATTTAGCGTCCGTAGTTAATTGCCTGCAATCTGCTGCCCCTGGGATTGACGGAGTAACAGTTGGCATGCTTAAAATCATAATGCAAGATTTTGCCCCATACCTCTTGCAGATTGTGAACTGGTCTTTGGAAAAAGCCTGGATTCCACAAAATTGGAAAACAGCGAAAATTATTTTACTGCTGAAAGAGCAGGGGAAGGGTTTTGATCTCGACAATATTCGGCCGATTGCTTTCACATCAAATTTGGTTAAGCTTGTAGAGCGGGTAGTCTTCAGCCGCCTCACGAGTCATATTCTGAGTCTTCAAGGTTTTAGCGGGTCTCAGATTGGCTTTCGCCGGGGCTGTTCGATTTGGACCGCGCACATAGACTTGGAGAGCCGTATTAAGGTTGCTATGAGGCAAAATGAGGTATCAGCTCTGGTTACTTTAGATATTGCAAAGGCTTACGACAGCGTTGAACACAGCATTTTGCTTCATAAACTGGCTAATGTTAGGAGAAGGTAAGTGACGCCAACCAAGTAAAATACAGGAAAAAAAAAAACACGACGTTTCGGGACTGGCTCGGCCCCTTCTTCACGGTGTGACTACGGGCGAGCGCAGCTTGGCTTTTTAAGCCCCTGTGTGGAGGACCTGCGGGTCAATGGCCGCAGCCCATGGACGTAGGATGAGGGGAGAGTCCCCAGGGAACGATTAACATTCTCTCGTGTTTGCTGTATGTGCCACGACTCGAGAAGAAGCCTTCTGCGTGGGTTAGCTTCCGTTTCCAATACAATGGTGCTGTCGAAGTCAATTGGGTGGTCACACCCTTCACAGTGTTCGGCCACGGCGCTGCGTTGACGATTCATGTGACGGACGTCCGCTTTGTGTTGGTTCATCCTTTCCGCGAAGTTCTTCGTTTCCCCTATGTACGACGCCGGGCAGACGGAACACGGAATTTTGTACACGACGCCCTGGGCCTTTTCTCTGGGCTGCCGGTTTTTTGGGCGGGGGAGAAGGCGACCGATAGTGCTGGTCGGTTTGTGCGTTGTCAGCACCCCTTCTTTTCCGAGAATGCGACCGAGCGTCTCGCTCACGCCTCTCACGTAGGGGATGCAAACACGTTTCCGCTTCTGGCATGCGTCTGAGGAAATAATAGACCGGATTTTGTTTTGCCTTTCTTGTTTCCTGATAATGCGCCGGATGAATGAGCTTGGGTAGCCGTTCTTTTGGAGGTCAGAAATGACTCGGTTCTTCTCCTTCCTTTTATCTTCACTTGAGGAACATATGGAGTCGGCTCTCTTCAGTAATGACGTCACGACAGATGCTTTGTGCGGGATGGGATGGTTCGAATCGAAATGTAGGTACCGTCCTGTGTGGGTTGGCTTCCTGTGCACCGAGGACTGCAGGCCTTTGTCGTGCCTTGTAAGTAGGACATCCAGAAAAGGCAGGCTGCCCTGCTGTTCATGTTCAACAGTAAATTGTATGGCCGGTTCAACTGAATTTAGATGACTCTGGAGGTTTTCTATCTCTGAGGTTTTCACCACACAAAAGCAGTCGTCTACATAACGGAGGAATAACTTTGGCTTGGGATTAAAGGAGGAGAGGGCCCGGCTTTCGACGTCTTCCATGGTTAGGTTAGCCACTGTGACTGAAATTGATGCCCCCATAGCAGTTCCGGTTGTTTGCTTGAAAAATTCTCCGTTGTAGGTGAAAAAGGTACTGCGCAGACAGAGGTCGAGAAGGCGACATACCTCATCGACGTTGAGTGGAGTTCTCTCGTGCAGCGTTTGGTCGTTTTCGAGTGCGCGGCGAACAACGGACACAGCAAGGGGAACCGGTACGCAGGTAAATAGCGACACCACGTCAAACGAGACTAGGCTTTCGTCTTCCTCCACGGTAAGGTTCGAGACAAGTTTGTGCGTTGTGAAGACAACGCACAAACCGACCAGCACTATCGGTCGCCTTCTCCCCCGCCCAAAAAACCGGCAGCCCAGAGAAAAGGCCCAGGGCGTCGTGTACAAAATTCCGTGTTCCGTCTGCCCGGCGTCGTACATAGGGGAAACGAAGAACTTCGCGGAAAGGATGAACCAACACAAAGCGGACGTCCGTCACATGAATCGTCAACGCAGCGCCGTGGCCGAACACTGTGAAGGGTGTGACCACCCAATTGACTTCGACAGCACCATTGTATTGGAAACGGAAGCTAACCCACGCAGAAGGCTTCTTCTCGAGTCGTGGCACATACAGCAAACACGAGAGAATGTTAATCGTTCCCTGGGGACTCTCCCCTCATCCTACGTCCATGGGCTGCGGCCATTGACCCGCAGGTCCTCCACACAGGGGCTTAAAAAGCCAAGCTGCGCTCGCCCGTAGTCACACCGTGAAGAAGGGGCCGAGCTGGTCCCGAAACGTCGTGTTTTTTTCCTGTATTTTACTTGGTTGGCGTCACTTACCTTCTCCTAACATTAAATTTCCCAACCAGACAGACTTCTGTCGAATGTTTTCTTTTGAAACTGGCTAATGTACAACCTCCTTTGTACCTATTTGCGTGGATAGGAGAGTTCTTAAAGAATAGAGCGTTCTTTTGTTCTAAGGGTACGTTAACTTCTACAACATACGCCCAGTCTAGAGGTGTCCCACAAGGCTCCGTTCTTTCACCGTTATTGTTTAACATACTAATGCGTGATATCCCTATTCACCCTGCCGTCAAAGTTTATGTGTATGCGGATGATATTGCTTTTTTCGCTTCTGCCAAAGACATTCATATCCTCTACCAATTACTGCAAGAGTATTTAAATGCTCTGGAAGTTTGGCTAGACAGCATAAAGTTAACTTTAAATGTGAACAAGTGTGCCGTCCTTGTTTTCCCACAAGCAACCCCTCTTTACATCTCTCTGTCGTATCACTCTATCCTCATCCCACAAGTTGATTCAACAAAATACTTGGGTATAATATATGACCCGCATTTAGACTGGCGGCCACACATTAGAAGCATTGCGCTTAAGGGTGAGCGTGCCCTCGGCCGGTTGGTGAGGATCAGCAACAAAAAATTCGGTATGCGACGAGACACTCTACTACTTCTTTATAAGACCTATGTACGGCCAATCCTTGAATTCGGCTCCGTTCTCTTTTCTGGGTGCCCAAAGTACAAGCGTGAACCCCTGTTTGTTATGGAGCGACACGCTCTGCGCCTTTGCTTAGGTCTGCCTAAATCAGTAGCCAATGCTGTGTTGTACTTGGAGGCGCGGATACCTGATCTCAATTCCCGGTTTGAGCTTATCACTGTGCGGACGTTTTTAAGGTCTTTGGAGCCTGTTCCTGGATTGGATAACCCTATATTTACAACGAACCCAACTCTCTTCTTTGGTACTCCCTGGCCTCGGTATAAGCTCCCTCAGGTGGTGTTCACTAACTCCCTGCTGTCAAATTTTTCTGTATCAGTGAGATCTTTAGTACTGGTCAACCACAGGCGGGCTGACACGGCGGTCTTCTTTGACAACACCCTCCCAAGGAATGCTAAGAACCTGCCCGCCAATATGTTAAATGGGCTCATAGAGGAGTACCTAGACAATTTTCCTAACCATATTGCCGTCTATACAGATGCCTCCCAGCAAAATGAAAAGGCCGCTATTGGTATTTACTCAAGGGCTCTTGATTGGAGCTACTCATTTCGGGCCCCTGACTATACCCCTATTTTTGTAGCTGAGTTTCTGGCCATTGAGTTGGCCTTAATAAGGATTCCCTGCAGTATCATTCGGGTTATTATACTCTCAGACAACCTTTCTGTTTTGGCAGCGCTCGAAACCTCGAGTGATACTCCTATGAGCCGTTCCCTTCAATTTTTTATTCCTCCACATGTTTCAGAAGTTCGCTTTCACTGGGTCCCTGGGCACTGTGGCATTGTTTCTAATGAGAGGGCTGATTTTTTAGCAAAGTCTGCCCTTGATGGTCCTATTGTCCCTTTCGTCCCAAATACTATTTACTTGACTCTAGCACGCTTTCAGCGATTCCAGCGTTTCCACACCTTGAGCCATGAGCCTCTCCTCGCTGCAGCGGATTTTCAACACCTGGCATTTCCTTGGAGTGTGCGGATGTGCAGTTCGAGGCAATGTGAGGTGTCCATGACCCTTTTGCGCTGCAGGATACCGCGGCTAAATCTTTATTTATGCCGATCGGGGCTTTCGATATCCAACCTTTGTGAGTCTTGTGGCGAAATTGAGTCTATAGATCTTTTTTTCCTCTCCTGCCGGCGGCTCTTTGCTCTCCGTAGAATTTGCTTGGAGATCCCCCTCGCTCGGCTTGGGCTTCCTCTATCTATTCCGATTCTCTTATCCTTCGGGGCAAGCGCCAAGGGATATGCCCTGAAACCAGTGTCCGATTCTATTCACAATTATATAATTCCATCTGGTAGATTCCTCTGCTAGAATGTGAATTCACAACTTTTCTTTCTCCGTATTTTTTGTATTGTACAAATTCTAGCTCTGTGTCCCAAATTTTAGATTTAATTATACTCCATTCCCTGTACATGAGTGCGTTTGTATCCGCTATGCACCCTGGCCAATCCCCCGCCGTGGGTATGTGCCATTCAGCCCGAGGACATCATCATCATCATCAACTGGGTCAGTTGGCATCTAAGTCGCGTTTTCAGCTACGTGGCAGTGGATTCCACCTGCGAATCTCTGTGCTTTCGCACAATGCTTTATGCTTAGAAATGCTAAACTGGCAGCCATTTTTACCTTCGCAACCCATAATATTTACACAGTGCGCTTTTTTGTAGTAACGCTTAAGAACACAGAAAGTCCACACCTGCTGGCTTAAATATTTCTAATAAAAGAGGTCGGGATGGTGCAGTTAAAGGTTTTGTCTACATCTTTTCTTGCACTCAGAGCATCTAAAGACCGCAACCTGCTTTTCGCTACATTATATAATATCAATACAGAAAACGCCGATTCCTCAACCAGTAATAATTCTTCCACACATGTGCAACGCAAACAGCTAACGCAAAAAAATTAAAAAAAAATGCTGACTCTGCAGTTCCTGGACTTTTTCTGTGCAGTTCCGGGAGTTGGTGGCGTGGGCTTGCCCACAGACTGCACAGGACGGAGTGCACTCATGCGGTGTCTTCGCCCCGTCGACAGTCGACACCGCATTGCCACAAAGGCCACACTTTTGATCCGGGCATGGGCATGTGTCCGCTCGGTATCCCACAGTACCGCACCGCACGCAGGCCGGGATCGTTTTTTTATATGCACGCACAAGGGTGACTTCTGAGTTGTAATGAACGTGTCGCGGCACCACTTTGCCCACGAAGGTGAGCGCCGCGACGTCTGATTTTGCAAGCTTGCGGATATCGGCAAGCTCTCCAGCACGGCACTGGATCTTGTTTTGCAGGGCCTGACTGGTCTCGTGCTTGGCCACGGTGATGACGCCGCGGCACACGTCACCATTGAGCTTCACTGGCCGTACATGGAGAGCTGGCGTTTCGGTGTTGTTAGTTCGAAGTCCCGCAGTAGCTTGTCTGCGACGTGCGGCTCTCGGGTGCCTGCCACGATCAGGTTTTGCTCCCATGTGGGGAGCAGGCTGAGCGATGCTGCGGCCTTGGCGCCCAGGTAGGCCGCGAACGCTGCTCCCAGCTCGCCATGTCGATAGACATCCTTCAGAGCGACAGTCTCCCGCGGCTTCAGGATGATAGCGATGTCTTCGGGATGAAGCCGCGGAAGCGGCTTTGGTTTTCAAGCAGGTCCGGTCTTAAACTGGGGCCCACCGTCAAGCGCTGCAGCGCGCGCAGTAGCGTTGTGCCGGGTTGAGCGGCCTGCCGACGTGGCGTCCGCTTTGTAGCGTTCCGCTTGCGGGAGCGGCGTTCCACTAGCTTGAATAACTTCAAGTTCTCGATGGGCGCAGAGTCCGGGCTATCAGGCGCTGGATTTCCTGGAACCTCGGACGAGGCCATGGCGTCTGGGTGGTAGCCACGTTGTAGGTTTGGGGAAGCCATCTTGCCGCGGGTGGGCGACTCACTCACGGCCGGGCGCCGGCGTAGGCGTTAGGCCTAGCGCCGCCGCCACAATACCCAAGTGAAGATCGGCCCCAAAAGGCCTAAATTTTGCCCCACCTGTGTTCTAGAGGTATGCACAGGCAGCTGTCGACTTCGGGAAGCCAGACGCGGCTGTGCTGACGGGGTTGCGGTTAAAGTTCCGTGGCTGCAGCCAAAAGTTGGCGGAGCCGATGCACTGACGCCCTCTCGCTCTGCGCGCTCACAGCGCCCCTCATCAGGGTAGGCTCAAGCACGAGCGAGCTATTACACCAAAACATACAGCAACCGCTCCGATATCCTTCATGTCGACGGGGCACAAAATTCTAAACCAGGGTATTTCATGGCAGTCGGAGCCTATGAAGACGGCAGAGTGGGGGCCGCCGCCACTATCCGGACTAATTCGCCTGCAGAGGCGGAAGGAGCCGCCATCGCACTTGCTCTGGACCACACCACCATTCACAAAAACATAACCGAAATTTGCACAGATTCCCAAGCCGCGTACCGCCACTACCTAAAGGGCGTGGCGACGCCGGCAACACACCGTATTCTTACCACAGCCACCTCTCTCGACCGAACGGTTACTCTGTCGTGGGTCCCTGGGCATGCCTCGATCCCCGGTAATGATCGCTTTCATGCGCTGGCCCAGGAACTCTCCTCCCGGACTCCAGTTGATCAAGCACCCCACTCTGCGCAAGAAGCCCCATCGGTCCTCTCTACATATCACCAAATCACCACATTTTACAAATTCAGCCGCACGACACTTCCACCACCCCACAGTACCTTGTCGCCTTTATCCAGCGCCACATGGCGACAATTACAGACAGGCTCCTTTATTTCACCCCACCGTCTCTCATGCTCTCACCCTACCTTTCCTCCTAATTGTAACCCCTGTAGCGTGGCCAGATCCACAATTTTTCACTACCGTTGGGAATGTCCTTCCCCAGGGACAGTACCCCCATCCCCAATCCCACTCATTCTTCCGGGGAGGCTGCTTTACGGACCGCTCAGCCTGCCGGCCATGGTGAATCGGGCTTTACGTGAAGCACAAGCTCGTGGACTCCTGGAACAGTAGGGGACCACCCTGGAAGATTTTTTTTTTGTGTTTAATAAAGTTGTTTCCATCCATCCATCCATCCTTGTGCTGTGAGATGTCAGTGCACGGTAAAGATCCCCAGGTGGTCGAAATTATTCCGGAGACCTCCACTACAGCGCCTCTTTCTCTCTCTTCTTTCACTCCCACCTTCTTCCCTTACCTTACGGTGCGGTTGAGATGTCCAACGAGATATGTGAGACAGATATTGCGGCATTTCCTTTCCTCAAAAACTAATCCCAATTTATATTATCGCGGTAACGGAACTTTCTGCGTCCTACGGTATGGCAGCCAGTTCATTTCAAACCAACCCTGGTTGCAAGCGATTTAAAGCTGTCCGCAGTTATTACTATGTAATGCCGTTGAAGATAAATTATGTACTGATAGGAGTGGGGAAATGAAATTAAAATGAAAATTGGTTTTTCAAGAAGAGAAATGGCGCAGTATCTGTCTCACATCTAGGCGCCCGCCGAGATCTCTCCTAAAGCCAGAATGAAAGCAAACCGGCTTATTTGGGCAATGGTTTGGGAATTTCGCCCCTTTAGCAATATGTCAGAGCAACCTACCGCTTTCTATGCTTCATCAGTGGCCTTTTACAGGCATGTAAGAGCAGTAGCACCTGCTGTCAACATCGTTGCTGGACGTGTGGTGGACATTATGGCAATATGGGCTCACTATTGTTGCATGTTGTGCCGGCGTCTCGCCGCTCACCTATGCGCCGCGTTCAGTGGGCGCGTGTAGCGTCGACACCTCTCCCAGACCATCTACGTGACTTTGTCTGGAAACTTGGCTGGGCAGTGCTCCCTACTTGTGATCGGTTAGAGCAGTGGGTTGTGTTACGCTCCAGTACCTGTCCGAATTGCCCGCTCCCGGGATCTAATCGCCACGCTACAGTCACCTGTGTTTTAGTTAGTGTCTTTTGGCGCGCGGTTCATGCGGGATTCCGTGGGCAGGGCATTTCGTACTTCGCCTCCCGCGGCCGCTTCCCCAGCGGCCGTTTTGCTCGCCTGTTAATAGTTGCGGGTCTTTTTAGTTCATGGCGCAGTCGATGCGCCGGGGTCGCTAGTGGCTTTCGACGCCGCGCTGTGTGGCCAATTCTCGGCCGTCTCCGACGGGAGCTGAACATTTTTTTGTCCAAGGAACTGTTTTTTCATCGGTGGGGAAGAGTTTCTCCGGCAATGGTCATGCCCATTCATTTCTGTAAATAACGGTCGTCTTCTGGTTTTTAGGCCAAACTGGCGCTAAGGTCTCCTTTTCAATGTTTCAATGTCAAATTATTGCCTTTTCGCTCTTCTGTCAATAGGTATATATGCTATCCTATTTTACATCGTCCATTCCTGTTAGTTACTTAGAGATGTTTATGGTACCTCTTTAATTGGCTCGCCTTACATGCTTAATGTCATGTGTTCTTGTAAATATGAATGTATCTGGTAACCTTGGCATGTGTGCATATGTAAATAAAAATTTTTCCTAAACAAGCGCTATGTTTGTGCTGTGTTTTTGTATTTATGAATTCTAGTTTCTAGTGAGCAATATACTCCATCTCTGGGTGGGAAACGTCTCTCTGCAAGCGCCTCTTATTATCTCGAGCCAAATGTTTTCTCCTCGTCGAGTGAAATGAGCGGGCAGCCTTTCTCAGCGCTGGTAGCGAGCCAAAAAAATTGGGTCTGGTTTGACCAACGGCCATCCCGAGTACAATTGCGGAAGGAACGGCGCGGCAACCGCCGCGGCGACGGCATCTCAGGGGGCACTTTGACAGTCTGAAGTGCGCTGAGGTGAAAGCGTTTTCTGCACCACTTTGACTGCCTCTGGGGCACTGGTGACGTCAACACTGGATGACGTCACGCATAGTTAAGTACTAATTACTAGGTAATGACAAATTATTAATTAATGACAAATTACTGATTAATGACTTCGCCTTTAGGAGTGGAACGCGATAGCGTGTTGTAGAGCTGCTAGGGAGTCCACGGAACGCCACCACTCGTTCGGCGCGATGCCTTTCCCTTTGAACGCAACGCTTTTTGAGGGAAGGAATTGGCGCTGTAATTCTCTGTCATCTCGGTGGAGGGTAGACCCGACGAGATAATCTAATGTGCTACACCTCCGAAAGCTACAGACCAACATTTATAACAACCCACAAACACTACACGCAATAGACCCGGAGTCATTTGACTCACAATGAAAAATTTTGCAGGGAGAATGCGGACCTGTACCATATGGTATGGGCCTGCCAACGAAATCGGGCAATCACTGTTAATAAGCAGCCAACGCAGGAGGGGTGGGAGGCAGCTCTGACCAGCTCGGACGAAACGAGTCAAAAGTGACTCATCGTAAGAGCCCGGACAACAGGCTACGCCAATGGGGTTCCGTACTGATAGCTTTAACTGCTGCTACAACCTCCTAAACAATTTCAATGAAATATTTTCACCACCACCAATCTCGGAGGACCCCTGAACCGCACTATTCAGGAATAGAGGAAGTCAGAGTGAAAGAAGAAAGAGAAAGAGGGTCCGTAATGAAGAAAACCAAAATTGTATTTGAGGAAAGATAATTACGCAGTAACTGTCTCACATATCTCGGTGGACACCCGCCATTCGTTTGTAGAGGAAGAGAGGAAGTGGGAGCGAAAGAAAAAAGACAAAGACAGGCCTTAATGAAGAAAGTGAAAATTGTGTTTGAGGATAGGAAATTACGCAGTAACTGTCGCACACTAGCTCCTTGGGCATGCGCAGTTGAGGCTCTCCGGGGCTCCGCGAAATCGCTCACACCTAGCGCAGTGTTTCGTCCTTTCGTGGTTCGTCCTTTGATTGCGCATCCTTTACCCTCACAACATAGCGCAGTGTTGCTTCTGCAACAAAAAAAAAAAGGATTCAAGCAACAGTGTGCACAAAGACTAATAAATAGCCTGCCCATGCAACGCCAACAAAGAGGATGCCATGGAGGTGGTGGAGCGATAGCGGCTTATGCTGCGTATCTGTTTTTCAGCAGCGTCCGCTTCGGCGGACGCCGTTGTTTCTGCAACGCGCGTCTTTTCTTTTCTTTTTCTTTTTCTCTTTCCTCTGACCTTTTAATTCTCCCCTATCTGCACGCAGCAGCGGTGGTGGCTTGGCTCGAGCCAGTAGGCAGGCCCGTGCAATTTCCTTTTCATGCTTCTCCCAGTCACAACAACAACAACAACAACGCCAACAAAGAGCTTCGAGCCATGTGTATCTGTTCTCGCTTCGGCGAGCGCGGCTTGGGCCGCTTATCTGTTTTTTGAGCAGCGTCCGCTCCGGCGGACGCAGTTGTTGCTGCGACGTGCGTCTTTCCTTTCCTCTCTCTCCTTCCTCTGATATTTTAACTCTCCTCTGTCTGCACGTGGCAGCGGTGGTGGCTTGGCTCGAGCCAGTAGCAGGCCGGTGCAATTTCCTTTTCGTCCTTCTCTCAGTCACAACAACAACAACAACATTCCTCCCATCCCCAACCCAACCCGGGAGGACTGGGAGGTGACCCTGCTCGGCTGCCACGACTTACAGGCCCAACAAGCCTTAGTCGGGCGCGCCCGGGCGGCGGCCACCGCCACTGCAGTCCCAAACAAAGGACCTCTAGCTAGTGTTTGTAAAGATCGGTCCCTTACTCGCTTAGGGCCTCTTTGTACATCTCTTCCTGTTGTCCGTGTCTTTTTTGCGCTGTTTTAGAATGAATGATCCAAACATATCTCCTGTCCCTTCTAAATAAAAGTTTTCACTACCACCACCCGAGCACTTACACCTGCAAACAAACAGCATTTCGGGAACCTGGGGCCGTATTCTTCTAGCTGTCTATTTTTCGTTGTCCATTTGCCGTCCCTTGTCAATTGTCACTCATAGAGACTATATACGCAGCATAGAAGCGTCTAGAGCATCTGACACTGGCACTGGGTGCTTGGCGTCGGGACCTTACCATTGGCTTAAATTGGAAGCAATACTCAGCCAACGGTGAGGTGCATCGCATTGCTCTGTCAACATAAGGCGACCGGAACTGACGCCTGGCTGCCATTGTATGCAGCCAGAGTTGAGGTCCGGTCGACAACCATTCAATGGCTGGGTCGCTTGACACAGCCATTTGAAAGCCGCGAGTATATCTGAGTGACCACTGAGTGAGGGTGCAATGGAAGCAAAATGGACAAGAGAAAATGGACAGCTTGTAGAATACGGTCACTGTCTCCACCTTTAGGTAAGTTCACATGGTTATTGGACTGCGCGGTTCGTGCGAGGATACGAATACGTAGATTTCTCGTCACATTCTGTTCAGTCACTATTGGTGCTCTTTTTTTACGCCATGCAGACCTGGAAAGGCAAAACGTTTCGAGTGCAGTCACCAGTAGGGCTCCGTGGTTATCGGTAACATCAGCATCAGCGAGTTCTTGAGTTTGCCCACCCTAAGAACCAGAGCTGTTTGGCATATCAGGCGACTCGCGGCATAGGGAGGTTTGCCTAGTCTGCGTTATTCACAGGGCCTCTAACATTTGCACTCAACCCTAGAGATCTATATCGCGTTATGAATAGTGAGATTTGCCTATTACGATGCCGAATTCTGCTCGAATTATCAATGTAGCGTGTAATTAACGAATAGATTGAGATGTCCACGTTA
The DNA here is from genome assembly GCF_055824585.1 of Amblyomma mixtum. Lineage (NCBI taxonomy): Eukaryota > Metazoa > Arthropoda > Arachnida > Ixodida > Ixodidae > Amblyomma > Amblyomma mixtum. Next base: position 55,027,800 of record NC_143015.1, read on the forward strand.
AGGCACCACGCTACTCCTTTTTTTTGCGTGTGGGTTAGAAATGCGTTTATGTAAAAAAGTTGGCCAGTTGGTGCTGAACAACTCGTTGCGACATACGAAATCTCGTCGCGAAAAAATCAAAGGACAGTGAATCTGAAAGCACTCGCCACTATAACTAGCATACAGTAGTTGGCATGTGCCCGGGTGGCGGCGGCAGAAACACAACCGTAAACTCCGCACTCGCATCTCTGACCTTACCCAGCAAGCTACCGAGTATGCTGCCCAGCTCGCAGACACTAACTGGGTAGATCGATGCAACAGCGCAGCAAGACAGATGTCCAGCCGCAACACTTGGCGGCTCTTCAGGAGTCTCATAGATACCACACAAACACGCTGGGACACCCAGAAACACATCAATCGCGCGATACACAACTTTCAAGGAAACACGAAGCAGCTAGCGAACACCTTGCGCTCACAATACCTCAATCAGGATCAAGACCCGCGCGGGCAGGATTATTCGTATGCAGGCTGCGATAATCCGGAACTGGATCAACTTTTCCAGCTTCACGACCTTCGCGCGGCTCTTTCCAAAATGCGCAGGGGGACGGCGCCCGGGAGGGATAAGGTCACAGTCAAATTATTGGCGAACCTTCCTGATCGGGCTTACGAAACCCTACTAGAATATATTAACGCCATTTGGACCGGGGACACTTCGTTGCCACCGGATTGGAATACATCATTGGTAACCTTTATCCCAAAGGCGGGGAAACCGGTAAACACAGACAACCTCCGGCCCATCTCCCTCACTTCATGCGTAGGAAAACTGATGGAAACGATGGTCCGTGATCGCCTCTCAGAATACCTCGAGAGCAAGAGCTCCTTTGCCGACACCATGTTCGGTTTCCGACCCAGTAAGTCCGCACAAGACATCCTCTTACAGCTTCATCACGAGGTTCTAGAACCCATAGAACACCCACACAACGACAAAATAGTCCTAGCACTCGATCTCAAGGGTGCGTTTGACAATGTTAAACACGGCGTCATACTAAAGCACCTTAGCCAGAGCAACTGTGGTCCTCGTACATTCAATTACATCAAAGATTTCTTAACAGACCGCTTGGCCTATATACGTATACAAGAAACCGAGTACGGCCCGTTGGAGATGGGAACGCGGGGCACACCACAAGGCGCTGTGTTGTCCCCGCTGCTCTTTAACATTGCTATGATGTATCTCCCGGCACAGCTGGCGGCTGTCGGCGGTGTTCAGCATGCGCTGTACGCCGATGACATCACCATCTGGGCCACTACGGGAAACATAGCAGAGATGGAGGAATGCCTGCAAGCAGCGGCGAGCATAGTTGACCACTATGCCACGTTCTGCGGCCTCCAGTGCTCCCCGTCCAAGTCTGAATTTGTGCATATTCGATCTTCACCAAAATGCAAAATCTCCGTTCAGCTTTCTCTCGCAAGCGGCCCCATCCGTGAAGCGAAGGAGCTACGAATACTGGTTTGGTTTTGTTTATGGGGTTCAACGTCCCAAAGCGACTAAGGCTATGAGAGACGCCGTAGTGGAGGGCTCCGGAAATTTCGACCACCTGGGGTTCTTTAACGTGCACTGACATCGCACAGTACACGGGCCTCAAGAATTTCTCCTCCAAAGAAATTCTAGCCGCCGCGGCCGGGATCGAACCCGCGTCTTTCGGGTCAGCAGTCGAGCACCATAACCGCTGAGCCACCGCGGCGGCCTACGAATACTCGGTCTCTTCATTAATCAACATCGTAAGGCAGACACAACTCTTGCCAAACTCCGCAAAGTCGGCGACCAGGTGGGCCGAATGGTTCGCCGCGTCTCCAACAAGCGAGGAGGGTTGCGAAGTAAGGATGCGATGCGGCTCGCGCATGCCTTCGTAACTAGTCGAGTACTGTACTCGACTCCTTACCTCCGCTTACGGAAACATGACGAAGATCTAACAATACTGCAGATTGGGCGAGTTGGTTAACATACATCTTGCAATATTTTTAGCGCGAAGCACACGGACTGAAAGAGTAGACGACACGAGCGCTGACTAACAACTGGAAGTTTATTCGAAAACACGTAGAATTATAAAGGAAGAAAGTGCGATAAAATCGTTCGTCAAAAACCAAAAGAAGAAAACTAAACACAACAGTCACCGCCAACTCCTGCTACCAAGGCGCAAAGCACTTGTCCAGATAAGCTACCTCTTTTTCCCGTATAGTAACAGACGGTTTGGCCACGCACGCGTTATGAGCCTTGGCGATACTATATGCCTCGTAAATTTCCCTACACAACACGTTGTCATGCTTGTACACAATCGTAATGTTGTCAAGGTCCGGCGAGCACTTGCAGGTCCCGAGATCCTTGCACTCACGGCAGTGCAAAACAAGGTTCGAAGACACCGGTTTTCTGCAGTCCAGTGAGTTCTTGTGCTCCTGCAGCCGCACGTTGATGCACCTGCCCGTTTGGCCGTAATACACCTTCCCGCAGGCCAATGGCACCTTGTACACAACCCCCTTTTCGCAGGCGGTGAAATCGCTGGCATGACTGGCAGTACACTGCCGTGGGTCCTCTGGAGGCAGTGTCTTGTCTAGCCGGTTCCGAGCTGCCGCGCACACTTTCCCGACCTTGTGATGAGCTGAAAACACCAGCTGCACATCATGCTTAGCTGCGATCTTCCGTAGTCGATGAGACACCCCGTGTATGTATGGCATACATGCAACCTTCTGGCGTGGCCGGTCCGCTGGTGCCTGAACCGAGGGGGAAGCCTTGCGCTTCAGTTTTAGCAATAGTCGCTCCGTAAGCCGGGCAAGATGCTTTTGAGGGTAACCAGCTTCTTGTAGTCTGGCCACTTGCCTCAAGAAACCCTCCTCAAGTCGGTGGGGACACGACTGCCTCAGGACTGTGGACATACCGGACATGGCTATACCGTCCTTGACAAGTCTTGAATGCTGGGACTGGAAGTTTAGAAGGGGCTTACCCGCCTTTGGAGTATACACCCAGCAAACATGCTGATTGGTTAGCTTCAACTCCAGGTCCAAAAACCGGATACAACCCTCTCTTGTCACTTCAAATGTGAAGTTGAGGCCCTGACCTCTTTCCTTGAAGATCTTGAGAATATCAGGCGTCGTTCGGATGCTGCTGGCCCCTTTGATGAAGACAAGGTAGTCGTCTACATACCTGAAAATTCGACTTGTGACGTCCTTCAAATCAACTTCCAGATTCCTATCTACCTTCGATAGAAAAATATCGCTGACAATTGGAGCAACCCGAGAGCCGATACACACTCCCGAACGTTGAACGTACACCTTGTTTTCCCACATGATGAAGGTCGATTCTAGGTATGCTGAAAGACAAGACACTGCCTCGAGAGGACCCGCGTAAGTGTACTGCCAGTCATGCCAGCGATTTCACCGCCTGCGAAAAGGGGGTTGTGTACAAGGTGTCATTGGCCTGCGGGAAGGTGTATTACGGCCAAACGGGCAGGTGCATCAAGTGCGGCTGCAGGAGCACAAGAACTAACTGTACTGCAGAAAACCGGTGTCTTCGAACCTTGTTTTGCACTGCCGTGAGTGCAAGGATCTCGGGACCTGCAAGTGCTCGCCGGACCTTGACAACACTACGATTGTGTACAAGCATGACAACGTGTTGTGTAGGGAAATTTACGAGGCATATAGTATCGCCAAGGCTCATAACACGTGCGTGGCCAAACCGTCTGTTACTATACGGGAAAAAGAGGTAGCTTATCTGGACAAGTGCTTTGCGCCTTGGTAGCAGGAGCTGGCGGTGACTGTTGTGTTTAGTTTTCTTCTTTTGGTTTTTGACGAACAATTTTATCGCACTTTCTTCCTTTATAATTCTACTTGTTTTCGAATAAACTTCCAGTTGTTAGTCAGCGCTCGTGTCGTCTACTCTTTCTGTCCGTGTGCTTCGCGCTAAAATATTGCAAGATGACGAAAATCACTAGGAGATTGTACTCCGCAAAATTTTCAAGAGAGCCCTCGACCTCCCGATATCCACTTCCAACGCGCGACTCTTCGCGTTGGGGGTGGTAAACACCTATCGAGAACTCCGCGAGGCGCATCTCGTTAACCAATACACGAGTCTCGCCCAGACCATGTCCGGTCGCCGCCTCTTGGACCGGTTACATATCAGATATGATCACCATACCATGGAACGGGTTCGAGTGCCAGAACTGTGGAGAAGCGCCCTCTACGTTCGACCCCTTTCGACTAAGATGAACAAGGAGGACCATAATGGCCGGCGCCAGGCGCGGGCGAATGCCCTGCACCGCCACTATGGCGCAAAGAAACACGTCTTCTACGTCGACATTGCAGGCCCCTACCGCTCCAGGGGGGAATGGTGCACGGCTGCAGTCATACACGAGGGAAAACAGGTGGACGGCCTCTCGTTAAGAGCGCCCAACCCAACGCATGCGGAGGAGGTGGCGATCGCCCTCGCAGCCTCCCATCCCGACTCTAAATTCATCCTCACAGACTCTCGCGGAGCTTGTCGTAACTTTGAGTTCGGTTGGATCACTCCACTCGCTCACCAAATTTTACACCGCAGTACTCGCGACGGCGATCCAACTCATCGCTCAATCATATGGGTCCCCGGCCACCAAGGCATGCCAGGTAACGAAGCCGCCCATGAGGCAGCCCGCGCACTCACTCACCGGGCACCAGGCGTCCCTTGGGAGGAGCTTAACCCAGATCACAGCCCTCTCCTTTCTTTTAAATAAATTACTGAGCACTATCGTGCCGAACACCGGCGATACCCAGTTCCTATGAAAGGACTGGGTAAAGCTGGCGAACGAATTCTTCTCAGGCTCTTTACAAACACCCTGCTGTGCCCGGCGGTTCTCAAGCACTTTAATCCTTCTTTTGACGGCCGCTGCTCGTTCTGTGGGGAGGTGGCCGACACCATCCACATGGTTTGGGCATGCAGAAAAAATCCTTCTCTCCCCCCAATCACCCCTTCCCCTACCCGAGAGGACTGGGAGGCGGCCCTGCTCAGCTGCCAGGAACTATCGGCCCAACAGGCCCTGGTTCGGCGGACTTGTGTAGCGGTCTCGACCAACGGGATCCCGGAATGAGGGACTCCGCCTAGCATTGTAAGGGGTGAGACCCATTAGGGGCCTCTCCCCGAGCACCTCTCTGTAAATTACTAAATAAATGCTTTTCACCACCACCACCTTTTCGTTGTCTGTTGCATTTTTTGTTTTACATACAGTTTAGTAACTGAATAAGAAGGTCACCACGCCTTATTATTGAAATTATCCCCGCATAATACTGATACCATGACACTAATCAGCTGAAAGATTCGGATGGCTACAGGCTAAGAGTGTCCCCGTTGAAAGGCAGTTGCAATCGGAGCCACCAGCCTCAGTATTTTTGCGCTGGCGTTCTTTTGCTGTTGGTCTGACGACATTATAGATTACCTTACGGGTACATTATAATGCACATTTGGCCTTTACACAATTCTTGAAAAACGCATCACTCCCGAAGCGCAACTTCCATTGGAAGTCAAGGAGTATTGTAAATACTACCACGTGGCCAGCTTTTCAACAAGTGTGAAACAATTGGCGCGCTCTGAGCAGCCTTCGAAGTTGGTTGAGTCGTCTAAACCAGATTTCTGTTCCCAGCGGCCAAACTCTTCCCAAGACTCTCGTGCTTTTTCACGCGAGTTACTGTCACTTTGATTTAACGGTTTTCGACGTGTCCTATCCACGGTTACGCAACTACTACACACTACTAATGATCTCATGGTAGCTCTGGATCGGGGTGGGCAAATTGATATACTGTTCCTCGACTTCGAAAAGGCGTTTGACCGAGTCTGTCACAAAAGGTTATTACTTAAGCTAATTACACAATTACACCCTTCGCGGTTCCATGATAACACACGCATCTTCATATAAATATTTAGGTATTAGCTTTACACAGGATTTCTCTTGAACCACCCACATAATGAACATAACCAACGAAGCTAACCGTGTTCTTGGTTATCTAAAGCGTAACTTGCGTTTGGCACCTGCTTCCGTAAAACTGTCCGCTTATTTAACTCTTGTCCGTCCTAAACTTGAATATTCATGCTCAATCTGGGACCCCCAACAAATTAACCTAGCCAAAACCCTTGAGTGCGTCCAGAGCCGCGCGATAAGATTCGTATATTCTGATTACTCATATCATACGAGCGTAACAGCATTGAAAACAAAAGCTAACCTCCCCAGCCTTGAATCCCGTCGAAAAATAGCCACACTCTGCCTTTTCGACAAGTTTTATCATTCGCATTTCAGCCAATCCGTTATCACCCCTGCATATCGCCTTTCACTTCGCATCAGTCATCCGAAAGCTGTTCATACACCTCGAGCATCTACTTCTGCGCACCTAAAATCATTCTTCGCCCAGATCGCAAGAGACTGGAACGACCTCCCCGCTGAAGCTTTCATCCATCCTGGCCTGGAATACTTCAAATCATTCATCACTGATATTTTTTTTCAATGATATGTATGCCCACCCCTCATGTAATGCCCCTAGTGGGCCTTTGAGGTACTAATAAATAAATAAATAAAAAATAAAAAGTTTATTGCAAAATGAACAAATTTTGAATTGGCTTGATTGTTACTTATCCAATCGACAACAGTATGTCTGCATTGAAAACTCACTTTCTTCATCTGCCCCTGTATTATCCGGTGTACCACAAGGTTCTGTCCTTGGACCTCTTCTTTTTTTGATCTATTTAAATGACCTGTCTTTGGATTCCTCGGTGCTATGCCGGTTCTTCGCCGATGACTGCATCGTGTACCAGGTCATCGAATCTGTGCAAGATCAAATTGTGCTACGTGATTACCTCTCTGCAATTACCAGTTGGTGTAAATCCGGGCGTATGAACCTAAATGTCTCTAAATGTGCCCACATGATGGTCACAAGAAAGAAAAAGCCATTAATATATACTTACAAAATTAACAATGCTGATGTCAAGCGGGTTGACAACTTCAAATATCTTGGTGTTATAATTGACTCCAAATTTACGTGGAAGGCACATGTTGAATATGTTGTGTCGGCGTCACTAAAAAATCTGTGGTTATTAAAGCACCGCATGAGGCACTGCACTAGTGCAACAAAGCTTGCAGCATTCACTACACTCGTTAGGCCAATTCTTGATTACGCTGACACTGTTTGGGACCCTCATACTAAGAAAAACATCAATCACATTGAAGGGGTACAAAAGAAAGCACTTCGATTCATTTTTAACGCTTACCATAGAAGTATCTCTGTTTCAGACCGAAGAACAAGAGCTGGGCTCCCGTCGCTAGAAATGCGCCGCAAAATACACCGCCTACAAATGATGTACAGTATTGTCAACCACCATGTCAAAATAAATTTTCATAATTACATGCACTTCAACGAATCCAGGAAAACGAGAGGCAAGCACAACAAAACAATTGTAATGCCGCAGGTTAAAACTAACGCCTACCGTTCATCATTCTTTCCCCGAACCACAGCTGAGTGGAACGCCTTACCCTATGAAGTAGCTGACATGCCCTCAGTTGAATCTTTTGTTACGGCCGTGTCATCTTATCTATGATGCAGCAAGTATTTCTTTACAACGCTTCTTGCTTTGCCGTCCGCCTTTCAAAGTGTATTGCTTCTTTCTTTTTTTGTGTGTTTTTTGATTGTGCACATTCCTTCGTGGCTGATTGTCAATAGCATGTTTTCTTTCTTTGCCGCTGTTAAACTCACCTTAGCAATTGTTCAAGAACAATGTATCCACTCCTGCTTTGACTGCCAAGAGGCAGTTGGCAGTATTTGATAAATAAGTAAAATAAATAAATAAATAAATAATAAATAAATACAGACTCTCTCATGCATGTATTCAGCTAATTATACGCCATAAAACATTGCCGCATATTTATGTAGGCCCAGAGGCACGTAGCAGAGAGCATGAACAAAACTCGTAAGTGAAAAAATTTTTGACATACGGCTGCCAAATTTTCTGTGTACAATTATTGGACCGCCGAGGCTTGATATATCTTTTTATGCTGTACGAATTTTCCGTTCTCAAATTCTATCTCCGGATGTCTTCTCTGCTTAGAGCTATGCAAATTTAGAGCGGCGCCACCTCGTGGCGTGAGTGCTAACCTGCAGGGACTCGCCGTAGCGCCATTGCAGCCACCTAGCAACAGAAACCGTGTGGATGAATCCCGAGTTCCTCCTGTGAAAACTTTGACCCGAACGGTAGAATGGGTCACTGAATGTCAGTCGGGGTAGTTTAGCTTTCTCCTCTGCTTTACGAACACTTCGTAAACGTACAAGGATTACAAATCATACGTTTCTTTGTTTTGGTAGTTTTTGTAAAACTTTAAATATATATTTATATTTCAAATGAATCCTCCAATTAGTTAGCGCCGTGTGACCAGATATATATGCATTTTGAGCTTCGAAACCTACCACAGGATGCCGCTTGTCTCAGTGCAAATGCGACGTTCTTGAGCATCAGAACACTAAATACAGTGATTTCACCTTTCAATGGGTCCTGACATGTCCCCATGCAGCATGCAATGTACAGAAATAACATCAATATGTGTTGAAATGCCGCAGGTTTGATAACCCCTGTTATATATGTCCTGCTGGGAAAGTAGAATGTAAGCTTGGGTCACTGACCACGTCAAAAAGGGGTTAGCTGACAATGTTTGTGAACAAGGAACTCGTAGCGGTTTCGAAACGTCAGCTAACCCCTTTTTGACGTGGTCAGTGACCGAAGTTTACATTCTACTATGCCACTACCTGACCAGACGGGATTCCGTCCAACCCTGGATTACATCCTGCTGGGAACTTTCAACATCTATAGACGCGAATAAAAGTGGTCTGTCTAGATAGAAAGGAACAAATTCTGCCTAATCACGACCTCATTCAGCTAAAGAACTGAAGAAGGTGGCAGCAAAAATCTAGATCTGAGGGCAATGAAAGAAGAAGAGAGTTGTAAGGGTAAAAAATTTTCGAAACAATATAAAGTGCCCGTGCAGGCTTAAAGGTAACAAAGCGAAATTAAGATACTACACTCTTATTTTAGCTACCTGAAATTGAAGGGGAATAAGAAAATGAGAGCGGAAGGTGCATTTGCGAAAAGTCCGGTGAATTCTCTAGCACAAAAGCTGGCAACGCATTTGCGAGGACCTGCGCAAAAAATTAAATAGGTCACTCCGGGACTGCAATTGGTGGAGGGTAGGCGCAATAATGAAGAACCGCTTTTTTATTTCCATCAATATTCAAATTTGTGCGGAGGATTTGTTGTATTCTTGCATTACTTATGTTCTCGCACATGAATTATATTTATGTATTCACCAGTGGAACAAAACAGCAAAAAAAGGGGAATGTCTCATACGCGCGACACGGCTACCTGTGATTTCCTTTTGGCCTTATACGGCGGCGATGTTGAGATCTGAAAACATCATGAATCGGCAAAGGCTGGAGCCGCGGAATTGTTGGCGTTAGGTCTCATTAGAGCGGTGGGGTAAAGCGTTTATCGAGCAGGCAGAAACCCGATTTATAATTTTCGCTGCTTCCTTCCGTCTTCTTTTTCTATGCAGTACATACTCTATATTTGTTTTTACATCAATTATATTTCTTTTAAAATTTTTCCTTGACAAGCATGGAATAATTTGAATGTTCTCTATTCGTTCTGACTTCGATATATCCACTGCGCCATCGGCCCGTCGCCGCTATTTTATTGTTGCTGAGAGTGATGGGCGTACTTTTAAATTCCGCACACCTGTGGCTCCATTCGGAGTGTATGGAGTACCAGTCAATACAGTGAGCGTTCTTCGGGAAAGCTTCGGGAGAAAAAAAGGTCGGTCTGCTTTGGACATCTCCTGTCGGCGCCAGCTGCCAGGCGAACAGCGCTTAATACGCTGCAGCGGTCGATGGCTGCGAGGCAAGCATCGAGTTGAGCCTGAGGACTCAACTTATAGCTTGAGAGTTTTATAGGCTCGTACTTCCAGTTGGGGATTCCAAGTCTAGTTCGTTCAATTTCTTTTTTTCATATTTTGTGCGAAACCGTTATTAGTGGCCCTGAAAAAAAGGTACTTGTCTTCAAGGCTTTATTATACCTAAAATTCTTCTTTCTGTTTATCCAGCTGAAGTGAGCTCGTGGTTTCGTATACGCGTCTTCCGCCTCTTCGTTTGTTGGCTTGTCTCCGTTGACAGCCGCGGTCCCAGTTGTATAAACCTTCGTTGCCACGCTACAAGCAGACGTGCTGATTCGTGGGCTATTATTTTCAGAATGTTTTCAGACCATGCGGAGCTGATAAGCTCTGAAGGATTTCTATAAAGTTCTAAATGAGTATACTTCTTGCATTAGGATGGCATATTTAAATGTATTTATGCTATGAAATGCAAAACGATACCACTGTGAATGGTAAAGATTTACGCAAAATATCTTGCAATGGTGGTTTGTTTTCACAAAGAACAAAAAAATCCAAATTTTCTTCTTACATGTGAAACTGTTCTAACAGCAATATTTTTTTCTGGCCACCAATGAACAACAGAAAAAAAGAAGGTGGCGAAAGAAAGCTTATCATATCTGCTGTGACAGGAATGCCTTTTATATTTCTCCATATTCAGCATTCCCTCACACCAAGTTCACTAAATTGGCGAAGATTGCGTCGGTGACGCTTTTATGGTCGACAGGACCTTATAGTTCATGTTTAAAAGAAATATAAAGACTGAGCGTGTCACGTAAATAAAAAAAATTTAGCGCCGACAAGCGTTAACGCGGCTGTTTGTTTAAAAAACTTTCCCTTTCATTTCTCCCTTCCTCCTTGGTTCTCTAAACTGTCCCGGTGTCCATCTCACGATTTCTGCGGTCGCGGCGGAAAAACCTATCTGAAGCAACGGCGGCGGTTCGACCAGTTAGAAAGACGGGGCTTCAACATGTTGGAAATTAGTCGCTTTGCCTCGTACTCGCTCAGTTCACTTGCAGATGAAAAAGCCAGAAAAGTACGAAGACTGGGTGAGGCACGTGCTAGTGGCCCCGCCGTAGTTTTGGATAGTGCACATCTTGTGTAACTTCAGACGCAGCTCTTGCTGCAACCGTAAATGACGTCTTCGAGTTGCGTATGATGATGATGTCTTCAGGTTTAAAGGCACATACCTACGCGGGGAATTGGCCAGGGCATTGTTTTCAAGCTTCTCTTCTTCCCCCTTACCACTTGCAGCGTTGTTGACTCCTTCTTTCGAACCATTTCGCGGCTGGGCACTTAGGTGGAAAAAAGGACATAGAGAATAATAGTTATCGTAGTTGTACAGGGTTGGTCAAAAGTCCCCAGGCCACATGGTCCGCTTTTCGTCGGTATATCCTGACACTTGAGATTCCGATAAAGCTATCGAGGTTCTGAGATGGTAGAGCGATCCTTCTTCAATTCTCTACAGATTTTTTGAGCTTCGAGGGTATCTGAACAGCCCGACTATGCTGCTGAGAAGCAAACCCTGTGGCCTTGGAACTTTTGACTGACCCTCTACTTTCGGCTCAGATACTTGACCAATATTTACAGCTGACGTGTAAATCGCAGGTTGTGTGAGACGCTATTAATTTTACTACTCGGAAGAAAACTTTGAGCATGCCACCTTTTCTCTCTGCCCTGATTCCACCAGAAAGGAAAGAGTGCAAAAAAAAAACGAAATTTTGATTTCAAGACTTCATTAAAATCTGACTTTTTCTTTGCTGGTCATTTCACTGATTGGAGAAAAATAGCGTAAGCTGGTGTCAGAACTTTCCATCCCTTTTTCCGGCCTAGAGCTCTCCACCAACTACAGCAGTGAAATGAGCGGTAAACTTCAAATTTCACCTTCATTAGAGCATTGTATATTGTGGTTCTTTTTCGCCCATGCATTCGTTGTTTCTTTCCTCTTTAGCTTCGTCCGATTGATTGTCGCTGAATTGCAGACAGTACGAAGTAATGTCATCTTGAGCACCAATTCTTATCACCTGCCGAGTGAGGCAAATAATATGCAGGGAAAAAAAAAGTGCATTAATAAGAGAACCTGAAGTGCACAATGGAGCGAAACTAAATTGGAAAACGATGGTGAAATAAAAACACGCTCTCGAGGTCCCCATTCCAAGGGCGTGCAAAACCAGCCATGGCGTTTAAATGTGCTAAGTAAGCACGACGTGTCCTAATTAAAAACTTCAACTTGGAAGCGGAAAGAATGCGAAGCCGTTTCTATACGAGGCGATGTTGGCAATTGTTTTGAGTTTGAGAAAAGTACATGAGGTAAATCGGTGTGCGAACCGAAAGAGCCGTTGTATTCGCGAGGCATATCAGAACTAAGCGCACGTGCAGAAATTATAAAACAGAGAGTCACAGCAGTGAGGCCGCCTTTCAAATGAGGTTTGTTGCTTTTGTGGACCACGCTTTATATAGCCTCTCTTGCTAGTGGCTCCTAATGAACTTTGGGAATTTTCTGTTGAAATTTTTCATATACTTGTGGAAATGAAACATGCATATGCAAACATGGGTTGTTTTCGAAGTTCGCAGTTTCCTCGCATTCGATAAGCAGATAAGCAGATTCGTTAAGCAGGATCTGAAACCGTTTCCTCCCGTGATCTCCCACGTTTATTTTTTGTGCTAACAAAAAACTCAACTTCTTCGCTTCTGGATTCTGATGAGAGCTGCTGTGGCGCGTTTCGCTCAGAAAACCATGGCTCTATATCATAATCGAAGACGACGTGAAATGCAAAGCTACCTAGATAATGTGCGCTTCAACCGCTAGCAAAGTGAAGTGACATTGATGGACGTGAAGATATTATCATCATCAGCCTGACTACGCCCTCTGCGGGAGAAAGGCCTCTCCCATATTTCTCCCCTATCAACCCTGTCCTTTGCCAGCTGCGGTCACCGCACTCCCGCAAACTTCTTGATCTCATCCGCCCACCTGGCATTCTTCCGCCTCCTGCTACCCTTGAGGACCATCGGTTGTCCTGCCTTCGCATTACATGCCCTCCCGTAGCCCATTTCTTCCTCTTGATTTCGAATAAGATGTCATTAACCCACGTTTGTTCCCTCACCTACTCCGCCCGCTTCCGATCTCTGAACATTGAACCTATCATTTTTTTTTTTTCATACCTCGCTGCTTTGTCCTGAACTTAAGCTGAACCCTTTTTGTTAGCCTACATGTCTGCCCCATGGGTGACTACCGGTGTAATACTGCTGTTATATGTTTTTGTCTTGAGGCATACTGATAAACTACATTTCATGATCTGAAGGAACCTGCCAGTTGCGCTCCACACCGTTCTTAATATTCTAGCTATTTCCCTCTGATATTCAGGATCAGCGGTCACTATCTCCCCAAGGTAGACGTGCTTCCTTACCACTTCCCGCACCTCGCTACCATTTACTGCATCATTTCCTTTCTTCAAGATGTAACTTTCGCTTTAAATGTGTGACGCAAACGTTCGTCGCTCTGTGTTCCGAGTGGTGTCAACCGATTTCTAGTTGCCCATACCATACAACTGCTAGTAAAGTTAGAGGCCAGCTCGCGACAGGAATTGCAACCGATGGCACATAACCTTAAGTTGAAGCATTCATGATTTCGCCTTCACTGGATGTAGGCCATCCTAAGTGTCTTCCTTATTTTACTCTTCGCTATATCTATGGTGGCCAGCGCTCTGTCCTGGATGCCGTTTGTAGAAGAGTGCTGCCCAGTTCGGAACTGCCTAGCTCCCCGTACAGGCGACGTGACGTAGCTCGGACAGCTCGCCGCGCTCAAATTAAGTAACGCATCCATACGAGTTCAAAACAACAGCCATCAAAAACTTGTTCTAAGCCAGTTCAAATATTACTGTGCTTTGCTATCTATATTTATTGTAAGGTGCTAGTGATATTTTACGTTTAGCACTTACTTTTCACTAAATCAATAATCCTTACTCTGAACTGGAGCAACGCAGCCAGCCTCCCTTTCAGTCAACGCGAAGGTCTGGTCATTGTTATTCTTGGCGCCTATCAACCGGCACGCGAACTGTTTCAGGCAAATTCGTAGATCGCAGAAAAGAGCAGCTCCTGACATTCGCCCGTCAAGGATACAGCGTGAAAGCAACGTAACAAGGAAAAAATAAGAAGGTTGCCGAGTTCAACCTTTCTTTCCAGTCGGTGACCCTTGAGGACCCGAAGGGGACTCGCTTCCATCTCAGGAATGAGGTCAACCATAAGGTCAAAGTAGCAACCTTTTCAGTCGGGGAATAAACGTATTTTATTCCCCGTTTTATGCGTAGCATACTACTTAGCTACCACTTCAGCCCTTCACCGTGGTTATGCACCTCCAAATCACGTGATACATGACGTCACACCACGTGACACGATGACGTCACGACAGTAGAGAAACGGGGGCCCACCTCGCACCGTCGCTGTGGTTGTGCGCCTCCAAATCACGTGATACATGACGTCACACCACGTGACACGATGACGTCACGACAGTGGAGAAACGGGGGCCCACCTCGCGCCGTCGCTGTGGTTGTGCGCCTCCAAATTACGCGACACGATGATGCTTCGCATTCTCCAGGCTTAACCAAGTTAAGCCTCAGCCATTTTTTTTGTGCTTAAACTGATCACTTGGCCAGAGCTATGTCATATGCGAAGAATAGGTCGATATGTCAGCAGCAAACAAAGGGCGCAACACATTTAGCTTGCATCAAAAGGTCAGAATAAAACTATTTTAGAAGAAGAACCTTACCATTGAAGCTCTGCCACCCCTCTCTCCTCAGACACATTCTTCAGTGTCTTCTCACCGAGAGAAAATGAACAAAAAGAATTGCTTTTGAGGAAAGGAAATGGCGCAGTATCTGTCTCACATCTCGGTGGACACCGGTACCTCGCCGTAAGGGAAGGGATAAAAGAGCGCGTGAGAAAAGCAATGGAGGGAGGGGGTGAAGCGAGCGCGGCTACGGCCGCTTATCTGTTTTTTAAGCCAACCTCCGCTTCGGCGGACGCGGTTGTTGCTGCGACGCGCGTCTTATCTTTTCTTTTTCTCTTTCCTCTTGCCTCTTAACTCTCCCCTATCTGCACGTGGCAGCGGTGGTGGCTCGGCACGAGCCAGTAGGCAGGCCCGTGCAATTTTCTTTTCATCCTTCTCTGAGTAGCAACAACAAAAACAACAACAGAGAAGCAAGGAAGAAAGTGGTGCTGAAGTGGATGGAAAACATTATTATGCAAGCGAGTTTGGACCGTGCAAGGTCTCAGGGCCACCGCACAGCCCTCACATTACGCGCATGTGTCCAGGCCACGTAGAGCCATGGCACTGGCACCCCGGTTCACACAGCGAAGTTGCGTGTCCGGGTCCTGCGACGCAAAGGTTGGAGGCCTCCGGAATAATTTCGATGACCTCACTTGGGTATTTTTAACGTGCGCGGACATCGCACAGCACAGGGGCGCCTTTTGCGTTTCGCCTCCGTCGAAAAGCGGCCGCCAGGGTCGGGTTCGAATCCGGGTACTCCGGCTCAGTAGCTGATTTTTTGGTATGTCTTTCGTAGAAGAAAGTTCCGCGCTCTAAAGGATTATTCACTTCATTAACGCTTGTTTAGGAAATTTTTTTCTCAGGATTGTCGGTTTTAAAAAATGGTTCTGTTCAGGAGAATATTCTTCTACGAAAGACAGACCCTAAAATCCGCCGCCGGCAGCCCCGTCGCTGATTCGTGAGACCATCCTTCGTAGGAGAAAGCTGTGCTGAAAAGAACCAATTTTTAAAACCGATAATCTTTAGAAAATGTTTTCTTAAAGAAACCTCACCGAAGTTAAGCTTTAAGTTCTTTTACAGCGCATCCTTATAACGCAGAATGTGATTTCAAAATATAGGAGTCGCGCTAAGACATTTTGACTGGCTAGTTCGTCCTGAAGTACCATGGAGCGAAAAGCGATATCTGAGGCACACAGAATGCGACTTGCTCTGCTCTGTGTCTGTGTGTTTCTTCTTCCTGCTCTGTGCATCTCAGATCATGCTCTTCGGTTCATCATCCGGCCACACGCAGTGTTTTTGCATATCTGTGTTCATGAACGAGAAATCAAAGCCTCTATGTCTATAAAAAAAGCGCACATGCCATTTGTTACTGCTTTTAATCCCTGCTGTAAGTTGCGGTTGCTTGCATCCGGCTTGCAGCGTTCGCCTCGACCAATCTACTTTCTTGGGTCACAAACCAGCAGTGGTGGTATCGTACAGCGGGGATTGGTTGCTGCCCACATCGTCCTTTGTGAATGCAGTGAAGTCAGTATTCAGGAAATGAATCACCGCAGCAGCGTTCTTGTCAAACGAATTCGGAAAGTCAAGGATAGAAGAATGTTCTAATTCATACGCATGAAGGCTGCTCTGCGACTGACTGAATGTCAGTGAATTTCACTTCAGGATAATGCACCAGTGACGTGAATAGTTTTAAGGCCGCGATTGGGTTTTAGGTAAGTTAGCAATGGTATTTTTAGAACGCATAGGCTAGAGCAATGCTGCTGTTCGGATGTCTTACTGTGACATACGGTGGACTTGTCTTTTAGATTTAATTTTCGCGCTATAATAAACCGTAGTGCTCGGTCAAAAAACGAAATCGCAGCACAATATGAATAATTTTTGGTTGCAAGAAATCAGCGAACACATCACCCCTTCCTCTCCATGAAATCGCAGCGAACTAAAAAAGCGCGCGAAAGAGATGTTATTCTTGCGGAAAAATGGTGTGCAATGCTATTTTCCGTGCCGCAAGAATAGTGGAGTCTTGTCCGATTTCCTTGCTTCGGCTTTTTGTACAGGAAGCTGAAATCTGATGCATTGCGCTATATTTCTTTCACTACTAATTGCGACGGGAAGCTATGGATTAGTAGCAGTCTTCTTTATGGTAATCGATACTTTAGAACGCCAGCCACATTATATCGCATAGCCTTGGTTGCATCTACTGCAGAACATTCTGCGTTAGGAAAGGAACAATGAAGCTTTGCGCTTTTATGCTCCTCCCCGTAAACAAATCCTTCCCGTTAAATAATGCCACGTTTCACTCTTGTTGTTCACGTAGGACAGCCCAGTGGCATGCTTATCATCCTTTCTTGGGGTTTCTTTTGACAGGCCCCTCAAAGCCGATTCGAAAAAATTGGAAACAATTCATTTGAAAGCGCAAGATGCCCAAATAATATTTATTGTTTCATTGTCACAGGATTTTGTGCTGTCACTAGCAAGGAGACTTTTCCCGAGTGCAACATTTCCAGGTCAACGCCACAGCTTTTCGCCTGCGCTTGTAGGAACCCGTTACAGCCCTAATGCGCATAGAAACAGTACGCGCATTATTTGTATCGCCACAGTCCACTTTCTTCTTGGCAAGATGATGGCGTATCTAGAATTTTTAGGTTGAAGCTGTTATCAACGCTTTCTGCAGGTAATAAAAGCATTCAGCACAGTTAGGCGGAAAACCACGTCTCACTATGCGGTTTGAATGTGTTCGCCAGGTAGCTGGCAATGGAGCTCATTATAACAATAACAAATCCGTGCACCTGAGTAAAGAGACGGAGCACGTAGCTCGCTTAAGAAAGCCTTTCTGGGACAAAGGATGGCCTTTGTGTGTGCAAGGCTTGGTCCCGAAAGCGAAGAACAAGCTCTCCGTGAACGCTGTTTCCCCAGACCGTTAAAGGCGTCTTGAAAGCACGGCGTGATGGAGTGGTGCTTACCGTGTTGTATCTCGATGCTCCTGCTGCTCGTCATTGTTGTCTTTGTTCGTCGAGACAACAAAGACAGAACAGCTCGTTACCAGATGGCCTTTGTTTGCACGAATCAGATGGCTGTCTTCATTATTTGTGAATTTGTGAAGTTATTAATGACAATACTGCAAATCAAATTTTCAAGCAATGATAAGTTGATCGATTATGATTTGATAGGGTAGGCATTAAAATGTATGCTGAAGGGAGCAAATGACTAGCGCGGCGTTCTGTGACACTTATGAATATGCTTCAGGCAGTAGAGGAATTTCCTATGCATATATGTGAACCGTCATGCAAAAGAACGAGCGCACACAGACAAAAAACAGGCCAAGAACGACATCAAAGCTGTAGTTAATCACATGCCGCTTTGACGTCGTTCTTGCCCTTTCAATCCCGGCCGCGGCGGCTGAATTTTGATGGAGGCGATATTCTAGAGGCCCGTCTGCTGTGCGATGTCAGTGCACGTTAAAGAACCACAGGTGCTCGAAATTTCCGAAGCCCTTCACTACTGCGTCTCTCATAGCCTGAGTCGCTTTGGGACGTTAGACCCCAATAATATATCAGTTAATCAGATAGCTATATGGCATGTATTTCGATCTTATAGACATCCGTCAAGAAGGTGAATTATTTGCTCAAAATATTGCCACATTACTAACCGCAATAGTGGCACCGTCACATGACCGAATTGCATTATCTGGCACTCGGCTAGCCTTAGGCACGCCAGGGGCTAGTAAAGTGCCCGATGATGCAATGCGGCCAAGTGACTGCGTCACTAAAGTTGTTAGTAAAATAGCAATATTTTATTCCTATTTCAACCGCCCGATTTTTAGTAATTTTGGGAAGTGCGCGCTTAAACACCACTAATTTTACCCCCTTCTCTAAGATACGCTAATACATGGCGGCTGCTTACAATCACTGTTGATGATCTTGCGAATATTATCTTGTCTCGATGAAACATTTTTTGAGTGATGTGGTATTTATTTCCTCAAAGCAGTAAACATTGTAAAAAATTTATTCGGGCCGTGCGCTCAAGTTTCATTGGATGTACAAATATTCTAGAAAAAAGCCGCTGCCATGAGGTGCCAAGTTCTTGTCCGGTTTCAGCCTGGATATACCCACAGTAGATGCTCAAGGAACGCTTCCACTTTGTGAGACAGTCATTACGAAAATCCGAGTGGAGAAACAAGCCTAGGACGTGAAGCCAGCTACGAATGACGGTCCAAGAATTTTTTGCTCATATAAGTTAATCCAATGGCGCACATAACGATTACCCAGGTATAAGGCGTCATAAGTAAGGCGTCAGTTAGAATAGTTGTCACCGACATTCCAAATGAACTGGTATTAAAGCTTGGGAACTGAAATAGGCCTCAGTAAGATTCACTGGAACAGAAACGCGGGCATCATAGAAGAAGCAGCTCGTCACAAGTTTTGACAGCAATGCCCGCGCTTATTGCAGCATCGCTAGCAGGCGTAGTTCTGCACATAGCATTCCTCCTTAATGTCCTAGGACGACGTGTCAGTCTCTGCGCTAACGCTTTGTGTGGCAAGCTGCGTACTGTCGTATGCTACGCTCTCTGAGTGCGTAGTGTTTTCGCATACTATCGCCGAGTCTTTCTCGGCGTCCACCATTTGGACACTCGGGTTCCACGTTAGCTTTTCCCATTACGGGCAAGCCGAGAGCTCCCCAGTCCCAGAGCCTTGAACGGATGAGCGTTTGCGGATAAGCGCACGACTTCTAATTAATAACACCGTTCTACGAGAAGCCGAGAATTCCCATAGCTCGTCGGCTCCTTCTGTCCCTTTATTTAATGGTGGCAGTCGAGTGAATGCCGCGATATTCGGTTACCTAAAGTCAACTTCATGGCTTGCCGAAACCCAAGTACTATTGCACATGACCAAAGAGAACTTGGGATAGGTCATTAATAATAACCCCCATCTGGGCCACAGTGTTAACCCCCTGGATAAATTCATCCTAATGCGTAGCACTCTGGCATCCGTGAAGCAAATTACCGAGGGCTTAGGAGCTAATTACCTCGCGTTCTTCTCTGCTTCATAGGGAAGCGTTGCGCTTGGAGCATACGCTCACCGTAGCAATAGTTCTACGTGCTAAGCTACAAGGCTATTTCATAAGGGCCGTGCCTGCAAGGTGAATATACCAGGCATGCTTAACGGCGAGTGGGGACTCGACGCTGTTTACACGTGAACGCTTTCGGCAGTTTCATCTCCCTCTCATAAGGTGTTCTTTCTTAATTGTACGGTCTGTCGTTCTGTATGGTCAGGAACTAGACCAAACGTACTTACCATATCCACAGTGGCCCTGAGAAGAAGTGACCACCGTGAAGTTGGCCGATTGACTTCGAACGAAAACAACAGTAGGCTAGACATACACGTGCCTTTAGCAATCATTCTTACACACCCAGGATAATTGGAATGTTTGGACAAGCACAGAAGTAACTCAACGTGGATGTAATATAGGACGGTTAGAGCACGTAGCTTCATCAAGTCTAGCCTGCCTTAACGCCTCCGCAGGGATAAGTCCACCACATGAGCCGTCGGTCAGCCTTTGTGATGTGCTGTCGGGTGAAGACGGATATATAGGACTCGAAATCGCGCTGCTCGCAGTTCTTGTGGCGCCTTCCGGTGTTTGCGCCAATATAGTACAGGGGAGAGAGGAACATGTCGTACACAGAAATGTAGAAGGCGTCCTCGTGAAGATGCCAGCATATCAGAAAGTCAGCCGGTGACATTATCACCAATATGCAACCTGATTTGGCGTACACATGCTTTTCACAGAGTAGCAGATGCAAAACGATAACTGTTCTCAACCTGGGGTCCAATAACCATTAAGAAAGTATTCCTTTCATCTGATATTACTAGAGCCAGCCGGCAGGACATAGGCAGAGATATGACCTTGATTAACGGCGAGATGCATTGTGTGTGTCCGCCGAGAATTTGTTTGATGGTGGATCAAAGATTCAGTCCTTATGTGCAGAGTGTTTGTAGGAGCAAAGTACTGGTGGAGCAGTCCCTAACAAGAATTAGACGATTAGAGTATGTCTCTTTTGCTCCGATAAGAGGCACAGTTTCAAACTATCTTTGATTTTTTTTATTTTTCTTCCCTGTGCTTAGCTTCAATACCAACAAACTCTCTGCGGCACCCGTGACCCCTGGCCACCCGGCCCCAGAGTCGTGACTCCTATAGCCAAAAGAGAGAAAGTAGGAAAAACATGCACGGGGAACCTCGGACCACTTACTTAGCTTGGGCTATAACAAGTGTGCGGGCGGTAGTCCTCACGCTGCCTCCATGAGAGCCACATGGCACTCATGCTAAGGAAACCATGATAAACGCTTGAAATATTGAGCTGCGCACACCAAAAAGTTCAGACATTCAGGAGCAGAATTCACTATGCAGACATGAAAGCATGCGGCCCCTGTCTAGAGATCGCAAATTGCTCTCGGCCTAGCACTTGTCATCTCCACACAGAGTATTCCATGAACCGCAAAGACAATTGAATGTTCTCGGATCAACGTCCACATTCGGCACGAGAAAAGGATTTGGAGTGGAGGAATTACTACGCTTTGTTTTCTTATTCGCGGTCCATAGTTCAATCCGCTGAAAACACCCTGTGATCACTAGCGCTATCGTGCGCAAGTCAGCCATGGCCGGCCATGCTCCCGACATATAAGGCGCAACATGTTCAGACGCAAGAAGGCATGTGTTTCTTTTTCATTCAGTAGCGCAAACTGGCAAAAAAATACGCTACGGATACGAGCTTGCCCGGCTCACTGGCAGGGTGAAGAGCGAGAAATCGCCCACGCTAGGTTAGGGGACGTTCCAAGGCAGCATTGGACGAGACCGTGGTGCATGATCACGTGAGGCTTCGTACCGTTGGCGGAGAAGTGAGCGGCGCTTAAACGTGGGCGCATGTTCACTTTTTCGGTTCGAAGACGGAGAGATCCCTCTTCCCCCTTGCCGAAACCGTTACGCTGTCCGTGGTGCTTAGTTCTGCTGCGACGCAGAAGCCCTGCCTGGATGCTGTAGGGTACCTAGGGAGAATGGGACGTCGCGGGGAGACAAAACTAATGGGAAAGTTTTCATCACCAGTAGCAGTCTCACTACACCCACTACAGGACAAAGGCCTCTCCCATATCTCTTTATTCACCCTGTCTTGGGGAAGCTACGGCCACGCTATCCCTGCAAACTTCGTAATCTCATCCGCCACCTAACTTTCTGCCGATCCCTGCTAGGCTTGCCTTCTCTTGAAATCCACTCCGTTCCCTTAAAGAAAATCTGTTACTCTGCCTTGGCATTACATGCCCTTCCCAAGCCTATTTCTGCTTCTTGATTCCAACTAGCTTATTATTAACCAGCGTTTGTTCCCTGAAGCACTCTGCCTTCCTTCTGTGTCTTGACGTTATACCCATCATTTTCCGTTCCATAGTTTGTTGCGTTCTCCACAATTTTAATTCAACTATTTTCTTCATCTCCAAGTAGAAATGTTATAGCGCAAACAAAGACACGGACAAGAGAGACAAGGGAGACGAAACACACACACAAGCGCTTGTGTGTGTGTTTCGCCTCCTTTGTCTCTATTGTCTGTGTCTTTGTTTGCGCTATAACCTTTCTACCTCAAGATAAACTACCAACTCGCCCAACAGGAAGTTTTAATGAAGTTTATATTCTTCAGCCTGCATGTTTCTGTCCAATAGCTAGTGAGGGCTTTGAAGGTAGAGCTTTTATATGCTTTTCTTTTTAGCACTATCGGTAAAGGTCAATCAAGATCTTAGGTAAACGTAAAATATCGTCCCCATCCCTGTCCTTTTATCCTTTTTGTTACGATGCCGTACCTCCAAATATGTACCAACACGCCCCATTTGTCACTATAATCTGAGAGAACCTTCTCAATGCGCTGCAGCCTATTCTGAAAACTTTTCACAAAAAATGAAAAATTTTCGTCACCGCAAGATTCACAACAAGAATTTTTACCAGCTTAAAATCCAGTTTATTTCTCTCTCGTGCAGTGTTCGTAGTGAGATTTTTACGTCAAGGATGGTGTTGGCATAGAGAGAGAGAGAAAGGAATTTTAATGAGGGAAAGGTTGAGAGGTCGGCCAGTGGTAACATGGCCCTGGCCTGCTACTCCACGGCCTGCTGCGAGCACCCCTGCCCGCGCCACTGCAGAATGAGTCGTCTTCGTAGTACTACCCTGCTCTCCCGAGTGGTCCCGCGATCCTGTGCAGTGTCACGAAGAAGACGAAGCTGGCAGTCGTGTGGGACGGGGCTCTATCGCTTGGCGAGTGGCCAATAAATCATCTCTGTTCAGCGCTCCTCCTTCTTCGGCTGGCCGCCACCTAACACTTTACTTTGCATCAAACCTCAAAAATGGCTGATTACTCCACACTTGTGGTCAACTAAGAGTACCTGTTGCATTTATAACTTACGTTGTGCCTTGCAGAGGCTCAATATGGTGTGTGAAGGATCCTAGGCGTGTAACAGCGAAATGAATAACCTTCCGTTCTCCTTACATGTTGAGACAATTTAAGCTGCATAAGCATACTCCCCGAACTAAGGGCCGCGCTTACGGTCTCACAGTTTCGTGTTGTTTCTCAATCTTTGGTGAGATTGTTCTTTTGCGGCCAGCTTTAGAGAACATCCGACAGGTTTCAATATTCTCTTTTATTCCCAAACGTTCTTAAGTTTGCTGCTGGATAAGTAACGGTGGACAATTTCTTGAAGTTTGGGCCACAATTCCATCTCTGCTGTTAAGAAAGATTTAGATGATTGGAGCCGCATTAGGACAGAGATTGTAATCAGTAACCACACTAGCACTTTTTCTCTGGGTGGAACCTCAGACGCAGCCCCTGGCGCGTTGCGCCTGCGCTTGCAATGCCCGCTTGCCTGTAATCCCTTTGAAGCCTATAATAGTCGTGTCTGATGTCCCCATTTCCTGTGAGTATTTTTCATGACGTAAAACTCCATTCGATGTCACGTACAGCAGCGCGACCTAACATAAAGACTTGTTTTTCAACTGCTGCTCACCTTTCTGTAGTTGCACCGAATATGTATTATACTATTTGAACAAACTTTATGAAGCGGTCTCCGAGTGGTGTCAAGTTATGTTTTCTGGAATGAAAGTGACAGGGACGACAGGAAATGTGGCAGTTTAATTTGCTATTTCGAAAGTCCAGCTGGTGGCAAGGTCCGCACTCGGCGTTTTGGGATACTTCATACGGATGGCTACATCGGCTGTACGACATAGAGCAGAAATTCTGTCTTCTGTTTTTTTTTTAATTTTTATTATAGTAAATGTGCGAGGAATGAATTATAAGCTCCTAGCAGTTTTTTATTGTTTAACAGCCCTAATTTTATCGCTGCCCTTCCTGTGGTTCTGAAAAGGATGTTACACACCAAGAAAAAACAAACTCGGGATTCCGCTTGGAAAAACAATTTCAGAGCTTTCCTGCAGCTAGGCCGAAGATAAGCTGAAAATAGCAGTATGAATATAACATTACAGCCATTTCTATCAATATTGTTATAGGATACGTTTTTCCGTGCGTTAAAGTAATCTCAATTCACCTAAGGTAACGAACCGGGCATGCTGTCTCAATCCTTTGCGTTCACTATGGTGTATGCTTCATCTACGTCCTTCTTTCTGCGTTTATTTGATGAATAAAAACAATGCATGGCACGGTTTTGCTTCGGGGCTTGCCTCAAAAAGAAACATACGAGTCTGTAACACCTAAAAAGCAGATATACTGAAGTAAATGTTATCCACGAGAGGGCATTGTGCAGGATTATAACCTGGGACAAGAAGCTAATCGGCTTACAAAAAGAGGATTGGACTCCTGTTCCTCAAATCATAAAATGCCCGCCACGCATAAATATCTCGTAAGCGGCGACAGTTGCTGGAAGCCTTTTTTAGGTACTCATAAAAGTAATAAAATTAATTTTGGTCCCTGTGTCTGCGCTAATATTTTATGCAATTTTTGTTAACCTTCGAGAAAAAAATACGCCTTGCGGTTTGGCATTCATAACCATGAAATATTATGCGAAAGCATAGTTTTTTTCCAGCGGACACCACCGCCACATATCTGAAAGCGCGATTCAGCTGTCCACGGATTATAAGGACCAGTTATGCACGTCTTCATTTTTTTTCACAGTCAATGCACCCAATTACACCGGCAGCCTGGGCTCCATAGCCGTGTTTCTGCCACAACGCATGCAGGGTACCTTTGTCCCAACTGCCACACAGCTCAGAGTGGGAATATTAGGTTGATAGTAGCATTACTTCATGAAAAAGAAGATGTGCAATGCACAGCGCGAAATTGTGTTGCAGTTTGACGCGAGGCGTGTTCGAGCATGCGCTTAGAAATGAGCTAGCCTTCAATTGGCGAAGAGGGAACTAGACATAGCTAAAATGCAGATGTATGCGTTTAGAGACAAAGAGACCAATGTTGTTTGCATTGTGGACAAGATAGCTAAAGTAGCCGAAGGTTTCTACACGAATATCGCCAGTAGGCAATGTAATCAGAACGTTAATGAGAGAGATAGTAGAGCACAGCAATGGGACATCCCCTCCCCCCCCCCCCCCCCCGGAACGAAAGAGAAAGTAAATAATGCCTTGGGAGCAATGAAAAGTAGAAAAGCAGCTGGTGCTGATGAGGGAACACCAGATCTGTTGATAGACGGGCGGGAGATTGTGCTGGAGAAACTAGCCACAGCGTATACGCAGTGCCTTAAGCACTAGTCAAGATAGCTGCCATATGATACCTAGCTTAGAACGGAGTCTTTCCGTTATCATCTTTCCCAGCTATCCTTTTGTTGCATCTGTCTCATTCATTAAAATATCCCAATCATTGTTTCCTCCACTTGGCTATGTGCTTTTAAATGTACTTTGCACCCTACGTTTCCTTCAATCAGACTCAACTTAACGCTCTTTGGTTGGCGGATGAGATTAAAAAATTTGCGGGAATACGATGGCCACGACTGGCGAAGGACAGGGTTAATTGGAGAGACATGGGAGAGGACTTTGCCCTGCAGTGGGCGTAGTCAGGCTGATGATGATGACGATTAAAAAAAAAGACCTCACCAGAGCATGGCGACGAATGTGAATGTCATGCACAGCGTGCATAAGAAGACTATAAGCGAAGATCTGTGCTTCTTTACTTTCCGCCGCCGCGGCGGCTCAGTTGTTATGATGCTCGGCTGCTGACCCGAAAAGACGCGGGTTCAATCCCGGCCGCGGCGGTAGAATTTGTTTGGAGGAGAAATTCTAGAGGCCCGTGTACTGCGCGATGTCAGTGCACGTTAAAGAACCCCAGGCGGTCGAAATTTCCGGAGCCGTTCACTACGGCGTCTCTCATAGCCTCAGTCACTTTGGGACATTAAACCCCATAAAACCAACCAAACCAATCTTTCCTTTCCTTGTTTCCCTATGACACGCTGTAAAACATAAGACATCATGAAAATTTTGTCTACACTTCAGCAGTCGTCAGTGTGCTGCCCTCCTAAATCTTTGCTGCGCAATTGGCGATTAACCAAACGTCACAAGTATAGCCATATGCCTGAAAAGCCTCGAGCTGCAACCAGCAGGTGTAGCGCGACCAGGCATGTTGAAGCTCGTCGTTCTCACGTCCCCTTTACGGTAGCGTCGCCCAAGGGAGTGGTACCCGCAGCCGTGTGTGTAGTTCTTTGTTGCAATTCCTAGGTTGTTTTATGTGGGGCTATTATTTATCCCTAATACAACGCCGGCATCCATATGTATGCATTAGTACAAAAATGTAGATCTATTTCAGATATGAACTTCTTTCATGATGTGTATTTTAATTTAAGTTCGACTCTCTAGTGCTGGAAATCGACAGAGCGGGAAAAATGTTTCAAGTTGCTATTCTAGTGGTTGTGAATGATAATTTTTAAACACGCGAAACTGGAAATGTCACACCCCTCGAACTGTGTCCAGATCTGGAAAGGAAAAAAGTTCAGCCTTTTTAAGGCCTCACTAAAAAAAAATTGGTGATAACCTTACGTTGAATCTTTCATGCAAAATACTGTTTCTTGCGGCTATACACGAGAACATGCTAAATCCCGGCACCGGGAGGGAATGCGTCACATGCGTCACAAATGCGGTAGTTCCTGACAACCACGAGGATGGATGCTTGCACCGTAGTTTTACAACGAGTTTTGTCTATGCGCATTTCACTGTCGTACAATCCCTGTCGTACAACGGTTTTGAAGTCAGCATGATCGAAACAGAAATATTAAAAAGGTTTCAGGGTCAGTATGAGCCACGCATGGAAAAAAAAATTCAGTTACGCAAGGCTGTCGTATCTGCCGTCATGATTTCGTTGCCTAATACCTTGTTTTGTAGGAGATTTACAATTGCCCAGTCAAATACGAAATATTAAATTTTAGACATGCACCGCTCGCGTAAACAGGAATCGGCCCCACCATCTTATCTGGTTGGTTTATTGGTTTGTTGGGGTTTCACGTCCCAAAGCGACTGAGGCTGCCTATATTGACGAAGTATAAGCGTCGTCGGAACAAATCAAGCGAAACTATCACAATGGGGTACTTTAGTAAGGATACAAAAGCTGTACCATTGGATTCCCGCTTTCCTTGCCTTTGTGTCCTCTTGAACCAGCAAGATGGATCCGCCCTTAGAGTTGTTAAGTCCCGTGGGTCGTTCTCGAAATTGTGCGAAAACAGGCCTCCAAGGAAGCAGTCAGGATGCAAATTGCAGGCGTTTATTTTACTGCGCAAGCAACGCTATTGCCAAGCCATCAAAATGCCAATCTGGATAGCCGAAGCCATCCAGCCACCGTCACCTTCGATCTATCTCCCCAACCCAAACCTGCCCACTACCTTGACCCTCCAGAAGCGCCGTCCACCAGCAACCCACTAGCTCTACCGAAATCTCCGGCAGAATCAAATTCAAAGACACAGTTCAAATACAAATAAAGACACAGAAGCACCACCTACGAGCCACCTTACAAACCCACTGCCCCTACTAGAGAGCCGCCCAATCTGCTTCCCTCTTGTTCAACATCCCGCCCGTCTTGACCCTCCGGCCTCGCATGCAAGCGAAATTGATGAGTACAACTTTCAGGCAGTGGGATGTGACAAAAAAGAAAACTTTTAAAGAGGAAAGCATCATTAAAAAAGTGCATTTTCCTTAGACAGTTCATCGTATCGGACGATCTGTGCG
The DNA here is from genome assembly GCF_055824585.1 of Amblyomma mixtum. Lineage (NCBI taxonomy): Eukaryota > Metazoa > Arthropoda > Arachnida > Ixodida > Ixodidae > Amblyomma > Amblyomma mixtum. The sequence continues at coordinate 55,055,715 of NC_143015.1, forward strand.
TCTGTAGCTCTTCTTTCCACAGTCGAACGATTTTTTCCTCCAGCTTTGCTCCTCGCCAGCGCAGAGCGCTTGGTTGACCTGGCATTCATCGGCAATGTTTGTCTTTCCGCCATGCCACACTGTCTTACTTTATCGCAATAGACAACCGGCGGGAGGATGGTACATTTAAGAGTCGTGCACTCGGGGAAGCAGTGATGCCCAAGTAGCCGAACTTGTTTCAGCTTCCCACGTGGCTGGACCTTCTCCACCGTCAGGCTGCAATCGAGCGCCGCTTCGTGCTTTTTCTCTCACCGCACTGAACACTGCGAGCAGTCGAAGACATCACACCGTCGAGAGTGGTATGACCGCCAGCATCGAAGCAGGGGCGGAAAGGCAACGGGAACGAATGCGATGGCGGAAGTGATAGAAAACCCATCGAGTGTTTCCTTTTATTGTAATCTGTTTTTTACCACAGAGAGAGGGAAAAGCAGAGAAGAGCTTCGCGCAAAGTCGGAAGTAAAAACACAAGCGAAGATAGCACAGGAAGAAATGAGAAACCAAATAGACTTCGGTGATGTCGATGCTTTCGCGTGTGCTCCGGGGTAGAGAGCAAGATTGGTTCGTAATCGAAGAGCGCAGTTATCTGGCAAGCCTCGAAGACAGCGTTCATTCTTTTTGTTTCTTTGGCACCGTCACCACCGTTCTTATGGAGAAGCTGTGGTGTTGTATTTCTGCGAAAATCGCATTGCTTTTTTACTGCGCGAATCCCAATAAGAAACAGGGATGAAAATGCCCTTTGACCTTATTTTTCCTTTATTTTTCCTTCCCTTGGTTTTAGGTGCCGGGCTGAATTCGTCGCGGCAGCAAAAGTGGCAGGAGAAAGACAAAGCAGCTGCGTGACGGAGTGAGTGAAACTCCTTATTTTGTTTCTAAGCTTGAACTGTCTTATCAGGCGGCGTTTCTCTCTTTCTACTGCCTGTGGGATGATAAGGATGTGAAAACTGCACTTCTTGATTTTTTTTCCCAACACTCAGCATCCTAGACCTTAAGGCACGAGAGAGCTGCAAGACAGAATACACTAGAAAAAGCAAAGCGCAGGTTACAGTGTTCAAATTATCCTGCTCTTCTGTAATCGCTGCTAAACATTTGCAGAAATTTGACTGTGCTGTGTTTAGTAAAGAATGAAGCACGTGAAACGACTGATGTGTTAAAAGAGGTGTTAAAAAACAAGAAATGCAGACAAGGTGGATCACGATTAAAAAGTAGTTTGCGATGCACCTCAGGAAAACAATATGCAGTACAGCTGGTTTTTTTACGATGTTTTCCTGTAGTACCATGAACCAAATCCCGTCGCTGAATAATAGCGGACTGACAGGTGACCGTCTCTAGCACAACAAGCAGCCGACACTCTTTTCCTTCTCGGGGCACAGGAATTGTTGTATGCTTGAAGTTGAAAAGAATTGGTACAGAAATAAGGAAATAGTTTGTAATTGCAGTAAGGTGAGGGCCGTTGACGCCTACCTGAATGCAGTCCTTCACGACTGCTCCTATGTACTGCACACCGCAAGATAAAAAAGAATACTGGCATTCGGAATACTGCTGCAAGAGGGTAAAAGAAGACTTGGAATTTTGCCTCTGCCCAGGTTTCAGAATTAAATTTTACTTATGCAGTACCGGTCATAGGCTGTGCTGTAAGAAACTATATGACACAATCCAGAGAGCCCATTAATGCAGGAAGTTCGAAGAAACTGCATAAGTGGGGCGCCAAGCACGTGCGGCTTATCTTTTGCTACTATGTAAAGCCCTTGCTAATAACAATGCTTTCCCACGACCTTCCCTAAAAAGGAGATCGTGCTTTCGACCACGAAGCCATCAATGTCCAGCCTTCTTATCAAACGAGCAGAAAAGACATAGAAGCAGAAGCTGCTGTTTTTTGTCGTTCCAAATTTTTCTACCTCGCTTCCATATAGTAGAGCTATTGAGAAACAGTAAATCCCGCTTAGGCATTTCCTGAGCGGTTTCCTGTAGTATAGTGCACTTTGTTGTTGATAACAGTCGTTTTGCCGTTAACGTAAATACCTGAAGCAATATTTAAATATATCATGCATTGTTCCGAATAGTGTGCTTATGTTCTCTTATTGTGAAAGCTACGTTTTTTAGCCTGGCAAACAGAGAGAATGCTCTCTTTTCTGTTCCCGTGGGAAGATTCCTGAACTGTTTGCACACTGTTTCAGAGTCACAGTTTGGAAAAAATCAAGAGAGTTGAAATACGCGAATAGAGAATCTTTCTTGGGAGGCAACTTAAACTCCTCCTTAGTGTATTATTGCTTAAGGTTCTTCCTACACTGTGGCAGTCCGTTTAGAAAAACCAGTGATGATTTGACCACTTTACATGCCGGAATATTCAATTCGCACTTGAAAACATTCGCTAATAATACTTCACTTCTATTAAAATCAAAATAAAAAGCATAGACCAGCACTGGATGCACAACCACGACCCTATCATTTTCCTAGCACTGCTTCATGCTTTCTGTATCAGGCCTGTTTGATAAATTGACAGCGCAAGAACTGAAAATTTCAGAGAGCAGCTTGTCATGCATCGGCACAGCCTTACGCTGTTGCGCCGGAGGGATTTTGTAAGCAGAGTGTAAAAAACTACAAAACCGAAAACGGCGACGCAAAAAAAGAGCAAGGCTCAATATATCGAGCCAGTTCTTGTACAACGGTAAGTGAGGCAGACCCAGCTGCAGAACGATTTATTGAAACCACCGCGATAAGAGCTTCGCTCAAAGTCGCGTTATACCTCCGGGTTGTTTTTTCTTACATCCCAAGACGCGGGAAGTTACCGATACTTTCACTTCATACAAGTTTATGAGTCTGCGTTTCGCTAATTTCCAAAAACAAATTATGTTTTTCTGCCAATGGAGGTGTTGTTTTATTTTCTGACAAAGAGGTACACAAAGAGAATTAGTTCAGTTCATTTATTTCACCACATTATTACATGGTTGGAGCTCTTGGACAAAAAGTTTCTCGGGGCAGCTTGACGAGGCCCTAGCGGCCGTAACAAGGTGGAGCAGTGCCGAAACATGATTGAAATATAACAAAAGAAAAAACAATATTATATGCAATATTATATACAAGAAAAAACACGGCTAGTGTTACAATATAAAAACTGACTGCGTATATCATATAATGAAACATAGTACATGTTCAAAAAGACTGTCGTAAACGACTTAATTACGCAATGGACGTCAGTATTTGATAAGAAAACACAATCTGAACAAATGATGAACAGACATTTTAGGAGTTTATTGTGCGTTTAGAAATTGTTCCATCAAGTCGCTTCTTGTTGGCCTAGCATCAAGTTTAAACATGTTTAGCAGTGAGGGGAGGTTATGTTTCAATGACTGGTTCTTATAATTTGTTCGGAAACGAGGCACGTGCCAGTTTTCTGTGTTTGGTGTAGATACGACTGGTTCGTGGCGTTGTAGTGAAGCGGCAAAAAACCGGGCAGTGGCTGAAATTTCCGTAATTGCTTGTGAGTTTTACTGTTCTTCGGAGGAATTTGTCTCGTTCATGCAGTGCTATATGAGGGAACACTTGCTATTTTTTTGTTTAAATTGCACATGGTCCCAAGAAAAAGCCTTTGTGAGTCTTCTATGCGCTGAAAGCGCGCAGGTTCCAAAGGGGAAGGTGGCTGTCGCGGTAATGGCAATTATTACCAGTTCTAATCTCATTACATAAAATTTCCTTCAAGAGCATGAGAGGGGCGTCACATGACTAACAGCTACAAAGGTCTCACTGAGCACGTGAAATATGACTGGTATGGTTTTCGGCGAAATTCAACAAGCAAGCGACTGCTGCGATGTCGTTGGACAAGTGTTCAAATATAGCAGCAGCGCATAGAAAATTAACTGTTCGGGCACGTGCTAGGAAAACAAAAAATCAGGCCGAGTGCTGTGAAATATGCGGAATGGCTCGACTACATTGACTGCGCGGCCGGATAAACAGTGGAAACATTTCTGAAATAAGCTGGCAGTGCGGCGAATAAGTGAGAGTTGTAATAAACACGTTTTAGGTTTTAGAGAAAATACACTGCTGTCGTATGCAGATAACTGAATGAATCGGTATTTTGAGCTCATTCAAGAGTATTTACGCGTTGAGCGTGATGTGGGAGTCAAATGAGTTATGTGTATGCTAAATTGTGACCTGACAGTAGATTTGCGTGGTAATAAGTGTAAATGTTCGGTGCTGTGGCGAAGATGACGGCAGAAATAATCAAGCGTTTATTAAACCGGAAAGTTAAGTTAATACGGGGTGTGGCCCGTGAAAGGCCCTGTATTGCGTGCAGAATTTAGTTAAAAACATTAATTTAATTTGTCTTTTCAGCATGCCTATGTTTATAACACAATACAATCTCAGCAAAGCTGGGTTTCTAGTTCAGCTTAATTTACGTATAATGCGCTCAACCCTAACAGATAACAAATTCTTCCTTTCGTTGTATACGAGAAAAAAATATGTATTTAAGTGACAGCTCAGGTTATGAAAGAAGACACAACGAAATATTTTGCGGGACAGTGCGCTCGAAGTAATAATTGACAAGCAATGAAATGCTAATAATTAGTTTTTTTTTTACGTGTGCCACAATATGCGCTTGCATAAGCCTAAGAGCAGAGAAAGTGAGAAATTCAAAAGCACGACAAGGTTCACTCACAACGAATAATGTAGGGAGCCGTTCCTGCGTCATAATACTAACTAGTAATAATTGCTCTCAGAAGAGCGCATTGCGGAGTCGTACACTCGCTAAGCAAGGTTATCAGGCTACTGTTTCAGATTTAGCTGTTTTAGCTCCTCTGTTTTAGATTCTCGAGCAGAGAGCGAGAAAAGCAGTCAGAAGTGCAGTGTAGTTGGGAATTGGGAAAAACAAAATGAATGTATTTTATCACTGTAAAGGGTAGAAAGCGTTCAATTAGCCTTGCGTCCCACAGCAACAATGTCCACGGTATCCAAAGCTTCGCAACAAAAGCCAATTTTAAGTAATTTCTTTTTCTATATTGCGTTTTCGTAGTGGTATTAATCACAACCGCATTAGCTTTTTACAACATGCTCCAACGCACTGAGTTCGCAGTGCGTGACAACCCTTGTAAAATAGACCTCTCGGTGGAGAGAACATCTAAATGTGCCGATGGAATTGCCTGATATGCACGAAATGTTTTTGTAGATGGCGGTTTCGGTCTCCATTAAAATTGCCGTTTTCTGATGGTCTGAACTCATGCAGTCACGGCTTCTCGTTGCATACTACACAAAGCCTCTTGTAAAGCTTTATACGATATTTGCGCAGTCCCCGCAGTTGTTTGTTCCGTGCATCCCAAAATATACGATAAATCACAAAGCTATTCGTGTGAAAATTTTTTTTTCACATTAAGTAAAAGCTAAATGTTAATGTGGCAGCAAGAACAGCCATAGAATATCGGCTAAAGAGTAAATGTTAGCATAAAACCTCTGTTAACGATTACCAGCACGCTGTGTTCTCGAACAGACTGCATCATATTGCGTGTACACAAATTTTAAGTGTCACCTTGAAACTTATGAAAGGGCAAACCGTCAGGCGGACACAAAAGGTACAGCGAAACTTTATTTCTAACAAACACACTTCGTTGGCGATACAGCGGGTTAATGGCGAACTGAAGAACCAGATGGTTTATCTCAGGCTTCTTCGTTCCGGACAAAAGAACATTGAGGGATGGTAAACAAAAGGGTGCTTCTGCCATTGCATCATCGGTCTTTAAATCTATGCAGCATCGTAGGTGTAAAACCTGCTGACCAAACCACGGTATTAAAACGCTGAAGTTTTGGCGCTTATGCACCCACCACGATTAGCTCTTTTGTACATAGGGGGGTGGTCTGAAGTTTCGGTGTTTATGCACCCACCCCGATTAACTCTTTTCTACCTAGGTGGCGGTCGCTGAAGTGTTACCCTTAAATTCTTCGTCGGCCTAGGAGGAATGCAACAATATTAGGACACATTTTTTTCTTCAAGGAGAGCTATTGTCATCTTTGTACCATCCGTGTCAGATCAGAGTGAGATGCTTTCTGCAACTGAGGACGAAATGGTGCGATCTACTCCGAATATCACCCACCGTATTTGTTTGCTGGCGAAAGGCGAAAGCGGCCTGTGGCAAAGATTTCAGTGCACAGGAGATTGCTGAAATCATAGAGGACTCCTGTAATAAAATTATTTTTCATTACGCATGTTTACAGTATTCATAAATAGGTGGTGTGTTACGAAAAAGATGCCTCACTTTAGCAAGACTTGAAATACGGCAGAAACTGTCCAACATGCTGAGCTGCATTCGGAGGCGGTTCTTGAGCGTCATGAGAAAACAGCGCGCTAATTCACACGAGACACAAATAAGTGTGTTGCGACGTTCCTTCTTGTGTCCTACTTCGACGCGCCGTTTTCTGATATCATCAAGAAACCATCCTGCTTGCAGGGAGAGCACCTTTTGTGTATGGAGGTGAATTTTGTAGGATGAGCATTTTTTATTACCAAGTGGAAAGCTTATCGATCCTGGTCCCCTGAGTGCTGCAAAAACTCTGGCGTAAAAGACTCCGCTCATATGCAAAAGCAGCACCAGGGCGTTTGGCGCGACACTGCGAAACGCACCGAATTACGTTGTGGACCTTTTGTGTACCCATCATACCTTAAAAGAATGAAGAAAGTGCGTGCAACGTTTGTCTCAAGGATACAGACGGGACGCATCAAATTCACATAGGATTAAGCGCCGTAAAAAGTGTCTTCGCTTGTTGCTGGCGCTGCGTGCCATGTTTCCGCTGCAGCGAGAAGCGGATGGATGCTGGTTGCTAAAGAGCCTTTAAGCGGAAAAAGATTTCCACTTCCTATCCTTATTTATTTCCCCTCTTCTCTGCGAAGCTATGTACTTATCTTTGTAAAAGATTTTAGGTGCCATTCTTTATTCTTGAACTGCCGTTAATTTGATGATGCACTATCCGGAACTAACGCACTCTGCCTTGGCTGCCCTGGAAGACGCTTTCACTCCAATACATGCGGCGCCTGAATTGCCGGGCAGTATGGAATGCAGCGGAGTATTTCATTTGGCAGTAGGTACTTTCTCGTTTCCCTTGTCTTTTTAACACAGCTCCAAAATATGGCTATGCCTTCTTCGAGGGTCTAATCTTCCCTGCTAGTATATGTTTGCTCCCCGATATCAAGGCCAGATTACACCTGTATTGCTTACGTGGGGTCCTATTGGAGCCCATGTACCGAAGCGCCATTTCTATGAGGGACGTTGGCCAGCGTCACTACCTTCACTTTTGAACATACAGGTACTCCTTGCACAGCCTAAACCTAGGTGCAAAACAGAGTATACGAGTGCACACCTGTGGGCGCATGTACTTGAATACATTGGTAGGAAATACAATAAAAGAAAACCAAAAATATAATTGTGTAGGACACAAGATGGTTTGCAAGAATTGAAAATATCCTAGGCTATTTAACAGACATCACCACGAAAAAAAAAAAACAGTTGCGGTGTCACGCTGCTCCACATAGTCCTGATTAAGTCCTAAAATTATTATTTTCATTGAGTGAAAACAAGATCGAATGTAAAATTGATGTTAAATAAACCAGAATCAGCCTGCGGTGTAGTTGCTGAAAATATAACGCGTGATGAATACCCTCCAGGTTCCTTTCTTGAGTGAACCTTGTTGTATTTGTTAAAGTTTGCGGATCGGAGCATTTCTAAATTTATTAAGTTGTTCGGAATCATCCCGTGTATTATTTTCAAGAAATTGTGTGCTCAAATCAGTGTAGTTCGTTTCCTCGAGCCGTGCGAAACTTTCTTGGCAAGAAGAATCGAGAAACGCATTTTACTCGGTGCGGAACGTTCTTCACAAGAAGAATGAATATTGGCATTCCGCTCGGAGCTAATAGAGTTTTTTTTTTATTTGGAAATATTTTGCGCCATACTTTTCGCAAAAATCTGGCGATAAACACACTCCTACTAACTCATGTCTAATATCGCTCAAGCAGCATTCCGTGTATGATCGTAGAAAATATCATTTTGACTTGTTGCAAATTTTTTAGAACCTAATGGCTTCTTTAGTAATTTTCAGCATGCTTTCAGAGAAACATTCTCCTGTGAGACTCAGCTTCTGTGTTTCACTAAGTACCTCCATTGCAATCTAGTTGGTCGCTAGCGTACTGCGTATTCCTGGACTTTCTATAACTTTTGATGAAGTCTCGCATGAATGACTACTCATTAAACTGGGCAGATTGAACTTAGATTATAGCGTGCTTTCATGCCTTCACTCTGTTCTAAATAGCCGATCTGAGTTCAGAACCTCAAATATAATTGCCTCTCAGTTTTTTCCCTGTTAATTCTAGGCTGCCTCAGGGTGTAGGGTTTAGACCCCTGCTTTCACTCGTATATATATATATATAGATACTTTTGGTGACATATATAAATAAACTCTCTTTTCGAGCCCCGAATTCAATGCGAGCCGAGGAAGTAGCGATAGCGCTTGCTGCCGCCCACGCCAATTCGAGAATCATCATTACGGACTCCCGAAAAGCATGTGATCATTACTTGGTAGGGGAGATCTCCCCCTTAGCTGCTTGCATTCTAAGACGGACTGCCACTGATCCAACACCCAAAAGAATCATTTGGGCTCCTGGCCACCAGGGCTTACGAGGTAATGAGGCCGCTGACGCGGCTGCCCGAGCGCTTACTCACCGGGCTCCTCATCCCAGCTCTTCTGGCTCGGAGACTAACCAGCCGCTGCTGCGATTCAAGGAAATTATAACGCATTATAGCGACATCCACCGCCTTTTCCCGGCCCCTGCAAAGGGGCTGAGTAAGACGGAGGAGCGAACTTTAAGGCGCCTGCAGACAGGTACTCTACTCTGTCCTGCAATCTTAAAGCATTACGATCCTAACACGGATGGGCGATGCCCACACTGTGGGGAGACCTGTGATATCTTCCACATGGTGTGGGCATGTACTCAAAATCCCCACCTCCCCCCTTCCCCTACCCCTTCCAGAGAGGCATGGGAGACTGCCCTTCTCAACTGCTCCTGGCTTGAGTCCCAAAGGGCTCTGGTGAAACGGGCTAGAGACGGGGCATTGTCATGCGGTGTCCCGGACTAGGGACGCCGACCATGTAGCGTGGCCACTCTGTGGCTCCCAAACTCTATTTCAGAAATTAAAAGTTTTCACCGCCACCACCTTTTGTAATGTGCGCATACTAAAGACATGGTATGAATACTCCGTTTTCTATCCCCCCAAAATATGAACAAGCAGAACACGCGAGCCTATTTCCGTGGAATATAAATGACGAAGCATTGTCAAGCCAACTGTTCTGCTCGTTCTTCCTCAGCCAAAAGATTATGTAAATTGCTAAATGCACATCATTATTCTTGGAGCTTAGAAAATGTTTATAACATTCACGATCTTTTAAAGCAATTGCCTCCTAACGATTTTGAAATCGACACTGAGTAAAAGTTTCCCTTAAAAAAAACTGGCTTTGGCTTCTAAAAATGGATTATAAAATCTCCGTTGCGCCTGTGGCGGCACTGTTAGGTAGCCTAACAATTGCGCTTGGATGTCAAAGTGTTTATTTATAACGTTGCTTCCTTGGGTTATTAACACAGCGAATTAGAAGAATCTTATTCGAACGACTCGAAGTACTTGCTTTTGGTTTGAATAGTTCTCCTGCAAAGGCATAATATCGCAAGTCGCTTTGGCACGATAAACTCTCAGAAACCCCTATTATGAACTAGTTAACGAACCTGCTAATTAGCACATCTAGCCAGTATTCTGAGTGACTGCACCGCTGATAATCTGGTCTTCTAGTTCAAAAACTCTATTTTACAAATTCTTGACAGTCTTATGTGAACCAACACGCACAGAGCGCTCTTAACCGACGAGTCGTGTTCTCTGCTTCGAGACTGCAAAGAGGAAATCGTGCGTTGAGATCAAATATTCAAAATTGTAGTGAATGAAGAATACCAGAAAAAAAAAGTATTGAACGACAGTGCACCAATTGCATGTAGGTACCCTGAAAATATTTCCAAATCTAGCCAACTTTGGAAAGATCAAGACAAGGAGCGCCTCAAAACTCGTGACACTTTCGAAATTGAATTTTGCGGCTGGGCAGGAATATAGAGCTTCTACATTATGGCAGCGCGCACCGGAGGTGGTTTTGAGAAGATTGCTATTTTTGCTTTTCTTCTTGTTTTATGCGCACTGGAGCGCGGTTTCAAACTTTTTCCCTTAGATTTACGGCCACCGCTGGTTTCTTTATTAAACGGGGGCAGCCTCCTACCCAGCTGTGGATTTGAAATACGTGGTTCGGTTCCCCAGAAACAGAATGTCGTAAGGTTTACCGCACAATATGACACACTTGAATTGCGTCCAGCGTTTCAGTGCTGCGTTTTATTATATTCCCCTCGAAGAATGACCAGACCACAGTCCACGCGGTCCGCTGCATCAGAACATATCTCCTTCTTGCGGTCGTGGTGATAGCGAAAATTATTGTACTGTCCAGAGTAGGAGGGGGGGGGGGCACAAAACATAAAAGGAGCCATAAAAATCATTTCATTCTGAGTTCTTTTTCAGTGGCGAAGTAGTTTTAACCGCAGGACTGAAAAAGAAATGCGGCATAACTGAAAATCAGGTTAAGGTCGCGAAGCCTGAAAGCATTTTGCTTGCCGTGCAAGGTCAGTCGCTTGGTACACATTCATATGAGACGCACCGGAACGCTGGTCTTCACTAAACTGACATTATATCATTAGAGTAAGAAACAGAAAATAATTTTATTTAAACCTCTGGAAAATAACTCCAATGAAGGAAAACAGGCCACTGTAGATGATGGGTCTGCAAGGCGATGCGACACAAGCCAAGAGCTCCATGTGAAAAGCGGTTGTTGCGAAATGCAGGGAGATTGAAATGGTTGCAGCTTCAGGTCACTGCTATCATCATCAGGAAAGGGTTAATTGAAGGGTTATGGTAGATGCTTTTGTTGTACAGGGCACATGGTTTTGGTGTTTCTGCTGCTGCTGATGAGGGTGTTGAGTGCGTCAGGTAAAGGATCGGAGATGGAGCTTTAAGCTCCATCAAAATTGTATGAACTTTTATCAACACATGTTGATAAAATATGCCCTAAGAAAATGTGACTGCAAATGTTTGTTTCGTGTTCAAGGTTGCTTTAGTTGCATTGACATGTTAGGCTAGAGTACTTAATTAATTTAGGCATTCATTCTTATTATAAAACGTTCTGTCGGTGTCTAGTATGTTTCTACTGACAGCAGTACATAGAAAGCAGTAAGGAAATTGTATGAACTTCCTATCAACGAATGTTAATAGAACATGCTCGGCTAAGGGAATGTGAGTGTATTGTTTGTTTCGTGTTCAAGGTTGTTTTAATAGCTTTGAAGTGTTCGCCTACAGTACATGATTTGAGGCATCTATTCGCATGACCAAAAATGTTTTGTCACTTTCTAGAGTATTTCTGCTCACAGCAGTCCGTAAAGTACATAAAGTATTAAAATGGAATATATCTTCTGTTTTAAAACGTTTTCCCATATCCTGATTAAATTCCAAACGCATTTGCTGCAAATAATGTTGGTCGCTTTTCGATATAGTGAAATTGTTGACTAGCTTCAACAGAATCCACCATGCAATCAGGTAAGATGTCGTCACGATTATGTGAACAAGATAGTGTTAATCACCTCGAACACCATGCAGTTTGTTCATTTACTTCTCTCAACGTGTCAAACTGCACCCAGATTTTCTAGTAACTTTCTATTGACAGGATTAAAACAAAGAAGTAACAGTCTGCCAACTTTGTATTGACAAAAGTGCATAGAATGTAAAATTTATTTTCTAGTAACTTTCTATTCACAGGAGTACATACAAATTTAGTAACTTTCTACCAACGTTGTATGAACAATTGTTGATAGAATGTAAAAGTTACTACAAGGTTACTAGAGTCAATAGAATGTTAATACAAATTCTAAAGAAAGTTGATATCCATTTTTGTAAGGGAAGAGGCCGGTGTTGGATGAATGAGTTGTTGTCTTGGAGAGGCATTCATTATTTTTGTACGTTAAAATGTCGCTTTACTGCATAACCTTATACTTGACGCGCTGTATTAAAAGCCTCCGTCGCTGGACTTACAAGGTGACCCACATATAGCTGATTGTTTGAATACATGGTTTGTGGCTCGCCCAATGCGAGCTTTGGGTGTCCCGCATAGAAACTGGCCCGTAGAGCGTAACCTAGTATGGTCTGTGTACAGAGACAGTGCGCCAGCTTTGCGGTGCGCTTGGAGCAGGCACTGCAAAGGCGTTCAACCGCAGGATAAAGTGTTCTCGGTAACTATGGTCAACATGGGCCGTTTCTTGTTTTGCGGGGATACACACGGCAACAACCGAAATGCTACTGGCCGACCAAGAAGACAGTAATATTGCAGGGGAGGAAATTTTCGTGTTTATTACTTGTGAGAATCGCACTCATGCAGCTCCATGCCCTAGTGATTAAATACAAAATTGATTTCCTGGGCCTATATTTGTCAGGAAAGCAACCTCAAGCATGAATGACATCGCAATGCACGCAGTAGAGTGTAATTTATACGCTGCCGCATGAATTCATTGTTAAATGGTAATTTATTTTTCTTGGACTAATCTCCACAGGGGGCGTGAAATGATATCCGTAGAGAGGATATCGTTTTCTAAAAAGGCATCGCGGTAAGAACCGGAATGGAAAACATGTCCCTGTGCGGAGCCTATAAATCTCTAGAGAAAGTGCAAGAGCTAGTTGGGTCAGGCAAATATTAATCTCAAAACAGAAGAAGTCGGAGAAAAAACACTGCATGCAGCCTACCAGCGCCCGTCCACTCGCATGAGGTCGCGTCTTACCCTTTTTTTTCACGACAAATGCGCAAAAGCAAATCTTTCCAATTTCGAAGTTGAGAATACTGGTGTATATATATACCCCGTCCGAGTGCATTCTTTACTGTGCTTGTAGTTTCGAAAACAACCTGAGGCTATTTATGATCATACAACGTGGTGCATGATGCCTATGCCGGGCGTCTCCGTTCGCCGCGGGCGAGAACTTCCCGCACTACTAGTAGAATATTTAAGAATGTTTCGTTCCCCCGGAGTTGAAAAAGGGGAATAATTTCAGCGCTGCCTACGCTGCGGCTAACATGTATTCATATGTTTTTTATTTCTTGGCATCCTGGCCGATCTGCAGGGGGGCTTATCATTGGTTTCGCTTTTTGTGTTTGTGGCCACGCTGGTCTCGTTGTGCGATATGAATTCATGCTGCCTATAAACACTTACTGGCCGTGAATCGCAGCTCTTTTTTCAATCGCTGTAGCAGCACTAATATTTTGGCGTGACCTTTCATCATGAGCCTGCTTCTTCGGGCTAAATTGTTTTCTTACAAAAAGGCGTGTTAACCGCGGCTATTTCCGTTAGACTCACCGCGCAGCTACCCTTACAAAAATGGATCTCGAGTATCTTTTGAACATGTATGGGGAGCCTAATGATTCTAAAGGATCTCTATAGAAACTCGCTGTCTATCGAGTCAGCTCATTAAGTAGTCTATTTACTCTTTAACGAGACCTAACTATAAAATTTTGCTCTGTACGCAGTCAACAGAGATTCTTCAGAATTGGTTCTATAAGAGTTCATAATGAGTCAAATTTTATAGAATTTCTTTCGTGCCTTCACTATATGAACTCGCTCCGTTCGAAGTCAAAATCAATTCAATAGAATTTCCTCCGTAAGACTTTATAATGAGTCGAATTTTATAGATCGTGTTTTGTGTCTTCGCTATATGAACTCGCTCCGTTCACAGACAAAACAAATTCAACAGAATTTCCTCCGTAAGACTTCATAATGAGCCAAATTTTATAGAATTTCTTTCGTGCCTTCACTATATGAAGTCGCACCGTTCGCGTTCAAAACAAATTCAATAGAATTTCCTCCGTAAGACTTTATAATGAGTCGAATTTTATAGATCTTGTTTTGTGCCTTCGCTATATCAACTCGCTCCTTTCGCAGTCAAAACAAATTAAATAGAATTTCCTCCGTAAGACTTTATAATGAGTCGAATTTTATAGTTCTTGTTTTGTGCCTTCGCTATATGAACTCGCTCCTTTCGCAGTCAAAACAAATTAAATAGAATTTCCTCCGTAAGACCTTATAACGAGTCGAATTTTATAGATCTTGTTTTGTTCCTTCGCTATATGAACTCGCTCCTTTCGCAGTCAAAACAAATTAAATACAATTTCCTCCGTAAGACTTTATAATGAGTCGAATTTTACAGAGCTTGTTTTGTGCCTTCGCTATATGAACTGGCTTCGTTGGCAGTCAAAATAACTTCTATAGAAATGGCTCGGTATCGCTTCAAAATGAGTCAAGTTTTTTAGAGCTTGTTTCGTGCCTTCGCTAAATGAATTCGTTCCTTTCGCAGTCAAAACAGAATATGTTGAATTCTCTCCGTAAGACTTCTTGAGCCAAATTTTATAGATATTGTTCGCAGTTTTCACTATATCAATTCGCTCTAAAAGGCGGTAAAATTTTAAGTCAAACTGCACATCAGCAAGCTAGAAATAATTCAACGCAAGCATATAACATTAAATTTTCGAAAGGCACCTCTGAATCGACGACAGATCTCAAGAAAAATTTGGCAGAACACAGCGGCAATGTATTCGCTTGCTTTCTTGAGTAAAAAAACAACCTCACCGCCGTTACGATCACTTGAAATCTCCAGAAAGTGGATCAACAAAGCGTACAAATACCTGTAACGAGTATTTTTTTCCTAATTGAAAGACAAAATATGATCAGCTCTCACTACTGACTAATGAGCATGAATAGGAGTAGCCTTGTACATGGTTATCATTGCATTCGCCTTTTTTCGAGTTCTTTTGATTTGTGTCTGCACCAGTTGTTTCCTTTTTTTTTTGGCGAAAAAATGGGCCTTCTTCCCGTAGCGTCCTGTCTATAGCATAAAAGCTGCGCACGTGCTCTACAACGAGCAATGTTTACCGACCAAGCACACGACGCACTGTGCGACAGTAATTCGGTGCAGTAGTAGCAGAACCTTTCCAAAACTTCGTAAGTCACCTTTCCAGCATCGCAAAAACACTTTTACCATGGCGTTGCGGCTCGCGAGGGTCGGGAGTTGGGTGCAGCACTGAGGCCTGGCAAAGCTGCCTTTCACCATTCCGTCGCGACTGCAGCGTGGTGACGGTTCATTTCACCAGCGAAGAAATGGCTTGACAGAGTTGCGCCTAATTCCTTTATCGCCGCAACAACACAAGGCAGAAGCGTGCACAAGAGGCGCGCGACATATTTCGGACAATATATTTCTCCAGCGCTGCACCCGATTTCTGCCGCCTCCCCCCCTTTTTAAAAAACAAATGACCTCAATGGTAAAGACCCCTTCCGCTGTAAAGAGAAGCTGACTTCGTGAGTTTTGGAAAAGAGTAAACCTGTAGTTGAGACGGGCAGCCGCTACAGTAAACAGGCCCATTATTAAGATTATGTTCCTAACGTGCTTTTTTTATCTTCGCTAGTATCTGTAGACATAAATTAATAAATATTGTTTGTTTTAAGCGCTTCCACACATTTTCCAACAGACCAGCTATAGGGCCTACAATTCAACTTCACTGTGTGACGAAAATTCCTTTACCATGCTGTCATGGCCTCACCTTGAGTATTTAGTCGTTAGGTGCATATTAACTCTATGTTAGGTGCAATGCTGGCTTTTCTAGTCCGAGCAGATGTGCGCGCGCTTCATGCGGACGCCTACCGCGCAGTCTGATAGTCGATCCTCGACTCAAGGACGCTGAACCAGGCGTTGCCTTCTCAAGGGAGGGAGAAGCGTCTAGAACCACGTTGGTAGAAATGCCAGCACTTCTAATTATGAGTCCTGCCGCACAGAATGAATTTCGCACCCCAGAGTTACCGGCTCTCCCAAGGAAAACGAAGCTCCCTCCAGGAACAGAGGCAAAAAAAAAAAAAAAAAGTCACACCGAAGCCAATTCAGTCCAATCCCAAAGTCATCAGCAGCGGTAGGGTGGCCTACCGCTGCTGACTTTCCTTCTTTCCTCCATGGTGGCCTAGCAGCGGCGCCATGTTCTTTTTGTTGCCGGCCGGCCGGGTGGCGTTTCGGGCGTAGTTTTTTTTTTTGTTGCTGTTGCGCCTTGTGTGGTGTTTTCGTGCTGTGGTTTTCGAATGTGCTACAAAATTGGTGCGTGACCTGCGCGCTTCGAATGACCTTCTGAAGCACCTGAAGTTCTTCTCAAGATATTGGACGTCGTATTGCGCCCTGCACCACGCCGTGACAATGCCGGCATCAACGTGGAAGAACGAACGACCTTGTGTGATTGCTTGCGAATGTGAGTACAGTTCTTGAAATTATCTTCCAAAATGTTGTACTGGGGTGCGTGAAGTACTGTAAATGCTGCTGGGTGTTGTCTGACAACTTCTTCGGAGTGCTGTAGAAGTTTGAGTTCGATGCAACGGCTTCCGCAAGTGCGCTGTTTGCACGTGACCGCGAACTTGTCACACAGCCACGGAAACCGTCGCTTCGCGCCTATACCTTCCTCTCCGCAGCGACGAAGTTGTTACATGGAGTGCAGTTGCATGTTTTTTACTCTCATGATACCGTTGTGCTCATTATTGCGATGATTGGGACCAACGAGCCCGAAAGCACTGTGTTGGAACGACGTATGCTTCTCAGTGGCAGTAGTTCCCGGCGTTTAGTTTTTCGTGCTGTATGTGTGCGTGTGTACAGTTTATAATTCCAAGCTGCACAAAACATGGTCTGCCGAGTCCGCGTTAGAAATGCTCACAGTACTCAGGCCGTTCAGTGCCTAGAAGTGGAATGACGATGTAGCTACAACCGACTAGAGATGCGCACGTCAAATGCAAGAGGAATGTTGCCGTTTAGTTTCGCCGCGAAAATAACTTTTAGTAATCCCTTTCCGGCGTTATTCGCTCATAGAGAGTTTTTGTGGGCACTGGCTTTGGTTTTTTTTTTTTGGCATTTCAAACATACTTCGAACTGGTGCAAAAATGAATTGCACACTTACGGCTGTACCATCGCAAACTGCACATAATGTTTTCGACTATGCTTTGAAATAATTTTATTTCGAAGGAATTTATGGTGACGCATGCGGTTTCTCCAGAGTTTAGCAAAGAGAGAAGTACTGAGACTTGGATTTAGCCGAGATGTTCCCACTTGCACTGTAGTGTCATGCCGTAAAAAGCTTATTATTTTATATTGTGTTTTGTTATGTCTGTGGTATTGGTGCTGATTCATTTGCCTGGCTGTAATCTCACTGCTTTTCTGCAGCAACTGGAATATAGCTTTATTGATCTCGCTACCAGAGTGCTAGAGATATCGTGAGTTTTTAATTTATGTAACTGAATGGAGTAATTTATATGGATGCAATGGATTATACTGGCTAGCAGTTTAAAATAGTTATGTGACATTGTAACGCACTTGGTATCTTTCTGCAACTATTTCAGCAGTGTCAATCCAGCATTAGTAGAGCAGGGAAGTGAAAAGTTTTCTAAATGCAGCAGGATCAGAATCCATCCCTTTGCTTAACGAGGGGGTCGTCGGCATCACCATCTTGTCAGATGTTTAGTGAGTGCAATTACTGTGTTTGAGTAGCCATTCCGAGAGACTCAGATGTAGACGCTTTGTGCTGCCTGTGAGCTACTGAGGTTGAGTGACAGCTGTTCTCAGTTTTCACTGCACCTAATTTACTTACTGCAATTAATCAGTCACTTGTAAAACGCAGAAGAGAGGTGAATTAGTTCTCTAAAAAAAGTGACTGTGATTGTCACTGCATTATAGTGCCAATAAATATTCTGTATTAGATGAATACTGTTACAGGCTAATGTAATAGTTATTCATTCTTATGAAATGTTCTACTCTGGCAGCAGTATCAGTCACAGCTGGGTGGTGTTTATAGTTCTTTTCGAAGTGTACATGCCATTTATTTTGAAATCGCACTTTCTGTATTGTGCTGTTAGTACTCTTCAAAGCTAGATCACTAGAGTACTACTGCTTGTAGATTCTGATCTGATTGATGCTTTTGTTTGCATTAGTGTGAAAGCAGTTGTGTGCTAGGTCTCACTGACTGATTTTTTTTCTTTGGCCTATATGCAGACATCTGGGTACTTCAGACTGGCAAGCATGGGAGGTGCCTACCTGACACCTCCTCGTCTCTGCGCAGACAAGAATGATGCAGCTAATAATCTACCGGCCATGTCACATCATTGGCTTACTGCAAGTGATCAGCACAGTTTATGAATGGAAATGCTGGTATCTATGCAATTGAATTATTGTACTGTAGGATATGCACAATGAAGGTCACATCCAAAGAATAGATGGAAGTGCCGATATGAACCAACAGCTGCCTCCTTTTGACCAATTTTTATTTTCAGAATAATGCACTCAATTAAAAGATACGAATTCTAAACTAAATATGTCTATACCAGTATAGTTAGGAAGTCAGATCTTGTATCAAGCATTTGCATATTTTAAATGTGTGCTTTGAGTTTGTTGTTAATATCCCAGCACATTTATCCTCGTTACTATTTACTACAAAGGAATGAAATAGATTGGTTTTCGAAATATTTGTTTTGTTTCTCCTCTAAACCGAATATAGCTTTTCTTCTCATTTTTCTTTTTGTTCAGTTCACTTGATTACAGCAGCATATCATAGTTTTCTTTAGCAGTGAATTTTGCAGCCTGCTTATGATGGTCTCTTAGACTGTTGGGCAAGCTGACCGTTGTGAATCCAGGCAACACTTAAACTCAGCTCAGGAAAGCATATGCATAGGTATAGTATTAGTTGCCTGTGGACAGCAGCAGTTGAGTGAAGAAAGGGGGCTGTAACAGATGACATTCACAGCTTATGTTGTCACCTAACAAGGATTATTGAGCAGCCGACTGTCAAGCATCCTATTCTGGCCACCCTGTATTCCCTATGGTTGGATCAATTTGTACATGTGAAGCAATGTAGGAAAACACAAGTTACATATATGTAATGAAAGAAACCAGTTCTTTTGTTGGCACAGTCAGAGATTTGATGTACAGCTTTATTGTGGTTAATAGCGAGTAGTGCAAACCAGTCTGAATTAAAATGCCAACAAAGGCGCGCCCTTGTAGCAAACGGTAATATGCAGGATGGCTATATGGTTCATTATTGCTCAGTGTCAGACATAAAGTACTCCTTGAAATTTGCATTCTCATGGGACTATTTTTAGTCATGTAGAGTAGAAATGAATAATGTACTCTTTGTTTTGTGATTCTTGTACTTTCCGTCTTGCTTGAATTAAGAATTTATTCCTGCTCAAAGGAGTACTGACACCTAACTTTTGGGTGCGTGTTTTCTGCTTTGTAATGATTCGTAAGGCATGGATTATTATGTGGTATTCTAGTATGCCCGCTAAATAATTTACAGTTGAATTTCTTTCTCATGCCGTTTTGGTTTCAACAGCCGAAGGATGACTGTGACGTCAAAGTGTGCTTACAGGTCTCGCGAGACATGAAGAAACTGTGATATAATCACTGCTTTGTCCTTTTAATTTGCTACAATGCTAAAGCCAAGCAGCCTCAACAGCCGGAATGACAACAAATGAAGAAGCAGCAATTTGCTGTTTTTTCATGCCTCATGTGACCTATAAGGGCACGTTAACGTTACATTCGTTGTTCGGCTGTTGAAACCAAAACAGCATGAGAGAAAAATTCAATTATAAATTATATATAGTTTGCAGCTGAATACCACCCAGTGATCCATGCGTAGTAGTGTATTCCACATTACTGTGGAGAAGAAAGCATGCCACCAAAATTAGGTGCGTGTACTGTTTTAACAAGAGGCAGTTTAATTCTGGACAGTAGATCTCACGTGTCCTCTTCAAAACAATTGTGACTCCTTCATCATGTTCACTCTGTTGTGCACACAATCCTTGGGACAGCTGTAAATGATATCCTTTCAGAATACTACATAAAGATATACAGTGTTTTCTAACTTTTAATTCTCACAGAATGAACATGCAGCTAGCCTTTTGCTGTGGCTCCGACTAGCATTGTGTACCTTATGTAGGGCATAAGTGAATAAAATTAAGGCAGGCATATACTCAGAGCTATTGAAGGCAGAAGGCTAGGCAGTATTTGTTTGAGTCGCTACTCCACTGTTTTTTCGTGAAAGCATACTCTCTTTGAGGTGTGATCTTCGTTGCACATGTGGCGCAGAAAATGAATCTAAAATTACTTGATTGTCTCAAAATAAAATGTGCTCGTACTGTTCATGTGCCATGTCTCCTATAAGTTTCATCATAAATGCTGCTAATTACTAAGGCTCGCCAGGAGCTGCAAACGTTCAATTCCATAAGCCGCTGTAAAAGTTGCTAAGTGAAATAAAGTTAGTTGATTGTATGTCGTGTGCTGTTGCTCTGTATGATTTCTTGCATGCTTACAGCAATCAGTGGTTACATCATATATGTTACATTGTACATGCTGGGCTTCTATAGGAATGTGGTGGCCAATTAGTTATTGGAACTCATTACTCAGATCTTATACAGTGTCAAAAGCATCACATTGCAACGAAATAAATGCATTCCAATGGATTTACATAAAATTCATATAACTACTTTCAAAAGAAAGTTGTTACAGTATTTCTTTTAAAGGATGTTAGCCGTGTTCCTATAACAACGCGGTGACCAATTAGGTATTGAAACACTGTACCCAAATTCTATACAAATTCAAAAGCAGCACATTACAATGAAATGAGTACGCTCAAAAGAATTTCTAAACAATTTCTCAAGGAGTTTCTAAAGCAAGTCATTACAGTATTTCTTTTAAAGGACATTAGCCACATTTCTATAGCAATGCGGTGGCCAATTAGTTATTGAAACACTGTAGCCAAATTCTATACAGATTCAAAAGCAGCACATTACAATGAAATGAGTGCGCTCTAAAGGGTTCCTAAAGAGACTCCTCAAGGAGTTTCTAAAGGAACTCATTACAGTTTTTCTTTTAAAGGACGTTAGCCGTGTTCCTATAACAATGCGGTGGCCAATTAGTTATTGAAACTCTGGACAAAAATTCCATGCAGATCTAAAAGAAACTCATTACATTTTAATGAGTAAATTTGAAAGACTTTCTAAAGAATCAAAAAAGCAATTTTTGTAAGGGTAGCTTCCCCTGAAAGGAGCACCTTCTGACCTGCTTGCTCATCTGCATAGGAACCTCTCGCATTACGAGCATATAGAATATTCCTCAAGCGCACTGCCAACATGTTGTCCACCGGTGCCGGCCATCACCGTCGGAATAGCGCAAGACGAGAAATCGATGAACTAATCGTGGGCAAGGCGCAGCTGCAGGGATCCGCAATTTGTGGCGCCAAGTTTGCTTCACTGTTACGCGCTTTTGCGCAGTTGTCTGGCTTATTTGTGTTCTGTTTTCGACAACAGTGGCTTATTTTCTATCCCGCGACTCTGGCCAATTTATTTATTTATTTATTTATTCAAAATACCCCCAAAGGCCCTCATTTGAGGGTATTACATGGGGGGGGAGTAAGTACAAAGCATTGTTATAAGGTTAAAAATATTGCACTAAAATAAAATAGAAATCACAAAATATTAATCATAAATAGGCATTCACAGAAAGGGTCGCAACAATGCACATAACAGCAAAATTTGAGCATAAATAACAGCACCGCTAGAAAAAGAAAAAGACGACACTGGAAAAGGTGCGCTGAAGTACAAAACAAAAATTATAAAATAAAAAGAAGACAAGGCAGAAGAAAAGAGCGCTCAAAAAAATACCTTTTTAGTTGTTGAAACATGAGTGCATAAGATGTTGGAATTTATTTACATCAGATTCTGTGGCAATTTCTGATGGCAAAGCGTTCCATTCGGTTATTATGCGTGGTAAAAAAGAATAGGCATAATGGAATGACTGGCAGTTAATGCGTTTAACTTTGTAAGGATGATCGCGACGTGGAAAGATAACTGGCGGTGGCTGAAAGAATTCATCATGAAGGGAAGGATGGTGATAAAGCTTGTGGAAGAGTGATAGACGGGAAATTTTTCGGCGCAGTGCTAAGTTATCTAACTCGGCTTTAGTCTTCAATGAGGTGACGCTGGTGTAACATGAATAATCAGAAAAGATGAATCGCGCAGCACGGTTTTGCAGGGCTTCGATGTTACTGATGATATAATTCTGATGAGGATCCCAAATGGCAGACGCGTATTCGAGTTTCGGACGGATTAATGTGGTGTACGCTAGTTTTTTTACATGTGTCGCGGCCTCTTTTAAATTATGTTTGAGAAGTCCGAAAGTACGGTTAGCGGAGGCAAGAGTGAGATTAATATGATGATTCCATGATAAGTCGGATTGAAGGTTAATGCCAAGATACTTGTAACTTGTGGTGAATTCTACACTATTGTTATTAAGAAAGTAGGCGGTAGGAATACGTGGCTTGTTGGTGAAAGACATGAGCTTAGTTTTGGAAAGATTTAAAGGCATTAACCAATTAGAACACCATGTGCTTATCGCTTCAAGATCAGACTGCAGTGGCTGGCTGTCAGTGTTACAGGTTATACGTCGATAAAGCACACAATCGTCAGCAAATAGTCTGATTCTGGACGTCACGCAATTGGGTAAGTCATTAATATAGATGAGGAAAAGTAAAGGTCCCAGTACACTGCCTTGAGGAACTCCAGACGTAACATTAGCGTAACATGAGTTAGAGTTGTTAACTGATGTGAACTGAATTCTAGATGAGAGAAAATCTGCTATCCATGCAATAATATTAGGGTGAATGTTCAGTTGGGAAAGTTTAAGCAACAACCTTTGGTGTGGAACGCGATCAAATGCTTTAGAAAAATCTAAAAATATTGCGTCAACTTGAAAACCAGCGTCAATCAGTGCATGAATATCGTTAATAAAACCGGCAAGTTGGGTGTCGCATGAGTAGCGCTTGCGAAAACCGTGCTGATGATCGAAGATAATGTTATTATCTTCAAGGTAGTTGATGACCTGAGTATGTATAATATGCTCGAGTAATTTACAAACTGTACTTGTTAAGGAGATGGGACGATAGTTAAGCGGAGAAGCACGATCACCTGATTTGAAAATGGGTATTATCTTAGCTATGCGCCAGTCGTTAGGAATGGTGCCAGTTGATAGCGACTGGGAAAATAATGCGGTTAACATGGAACAAATGCTATGTGATGTATTCCTTAAAATTTTATTATTGAAGCCCATATGATCAGCGCTAGAAGATGTTTTGAGATTGTTTAGTAGAGATAAAATACCAGGCTCACTGATGACTACCTCGTCCATAGTTAGTTCCACTAGTGCGCTTAATGTAGGCAAGGAAGTAATGTCTTCATCTGTGAACACAGTTACAAACGCATCGTTAAGAAGTTGAGCGCACTCTGAATCAGGGATGGGAACACCAACAGAATCTGTAAGTGTGATGTCAGGTCGAATTGCTGGGTTTACCACACGCCAAAAACGGCGAATATTATTTTTCAGCATGGACGACAAGTCATGAGAAAAAGAGTTGCGCCGAGTAGATTTTAATAGTGCCTTATAATCCTTTTCACATGCTCTGTATTTGTCATGTGAACTCACAAGACCATTCAGTTTTGCCTGTCTGTATAGTTTTTTTCTTTTTGTTGTTCAGCCGCCGAAGACGGTTGGTAAACCAAGGAGAACTGCTATCACAGGTAATGGTTAACATGGGAATGAACTGATCGATGAGATCATTGAGGGCAGTTTTAAAAAGGATCCAGTTCTGCTCTATAGAGCGAGAGTAGAAATCATGCAAATATTTATCAGAAAACATTAATAATTCTGCATTAATTGCACCAAAATTTGCTTTGCCGTAACATCTTATTTTCTTTTTAGTAGTTATCTTTTTACTAGCGCGAAATTTAATGTGCCCAGTGATAACATCGTGGTCAGAGATGCGTTCCTCATGGGTTATGCCTGAAAATATATCAGGTTTGTTTGTGAGAACTAAGTCAAGTACATTGGAAGAGGCTTTAGTTGATCGTGTTGGTTGGTTAATGAGTTGTGTTAATGAAAAATCAAGGCAAGTGCTGAGAAAAGAATGTGCTTCTGCATCTGTGTCCACTACGGAAAGTGTTGACCAATTAATTCTTGGAAAATTAAAATCTCCAAATATAATAAAAGCGGAATTGGGAAAACGCGCATACATTTCACTGAGCACCCGATGATATTCATCTGAAAACGCACCAGACATGTCGGGAGGGCGGTAGAAAACGCCGATGATGACACGAAATGCACCATCATTCAAAGAAACCCAAACACATTCAAGGAAAGAATCGATAACGATAGGTGTGGCAATGAAATATTCCTTTATCGCGATGAGAACACCGCCCCCCCCCCCCCCCCTTCGCAATTGTCTATCGCAGCGAAAAAATTTGAAATTGTATGCACTGCTGCAAGATGCTGCAAATTGCATGCAAGATGTTGACATCATGAATAGTGTCGTTCAGCCACGTCTCAGTTAGTACCACTAAAGAAGCTTGACATGAATCGATGAAAGATGATAGTGCAATACCGTTAGCTACAACACTTCTAATGTTGGTGTAAAAAACAGCCATTTGTTATCATTACCACAATGTAATTTGGCAGGTGAGGTGGTCGATGAACCCAGGTTAACGGAAACGGAGGGAGGACGTCATTCGCCATCCTCGCGCCCTGATACAAGAATGGCTCGACTTTCGTTGGTGTTCCACATGTAAAGATCATCATTAACGAAGAGCTTGTTGAAAACGAGTCGCACTTTATCCCCATCTTTCTTAATAGATTTTGAAAACTGGAGAAGCTTCCGTCGCTTTTCGCGAACGGCTTCGGAGTAATCGCGCGAGATGCTTAAATTAGTGTTTTTTAACTTATAGCCGCGGCTCATGACAGTGTGAACTTCCCTTTCATTAAAAAATTTGGCTATGATAGGCCGCTTTTTCTCGGAAGAAAAGCGGCCCACGCGATGTGCTCTAGAAACAGATTCAACAGTAAGCCCAAGTTTTTCTTTACAAAAGTCATTTACGAGACGTTCAGACTCCTCCCAAGTTTCCGACTTCTCTGGATCATCTATGCCGTACAATAGAACATTGGATCGCCGAGAGCGATTTTCAAGGTCGTAAATTTTTTCCTGTACAATTGCGAGGCCCTTGTCACTGTTCACCACGAGCTCAGCAGATGGTGCGGTTGCAAATTTCTGCTCTAGATCGTGAACTCGCTTTGTTAGTTTTTCTAAGTCAATTCTTAAGTCTGCGTGAATCTGAAGCACTTTGTTGACAGAGTCTTGAAGGTCTGCATTGCTAGCTTCAAGGCGTAAGATGGAACCAGCCACAAGGTCCAGCTTTTCCTCTTGAGCCTTAGTCATGGGTCCCGGGTTTAGCTCGACATCGCCTCCCAAAACTAGCAGACACCATAAATAGGATACACCAGCGCGGAAACTTTTCAAAACATGAGGTGGCCATGACACCGCTAAAAGACAGACGTCATCGTCACGGTAAGAATAAGCGTCATAGTAACCAACCTGTAGATACATCAGTGGTGAGCGTGGGATCGCAGTGGCGGTGCCGTGGCCCAGAGGGGCGTCGAAAGGCGAGCACTTTTGTACCGCCCGATCAGCAGTCATAGTCCCACGTTGCCAGACAGAATCGACCACTGCGTCCAGAAGTGGCGGAGCATCCAGAATAGGTGACGCAGGCAAAAAACATGTTGATAGGCCGCAGTCGGTTGACGTACACGCGCCGAGCTGGGAGCTTGTATCGTTGAGGCATTCCGTCTTGTGCATCGTCCATGGCCGGCCCAGGAAAATCAGCAGCAGCACCTGTAGATACATCAGTGGTGAGCGTGGGATCGCAGTGGCGGTGCCGTGGCCCAGAGGGGCGTCGAAAGGCGCGCACTTTTGTACCGCCCGATCAGCAGTCATAGTCCCACGTTGCCAGACAGAATCGACCACTGCGTCCAGAAGTGGCGGAGCATCCAGAATAGGTGACGCAGGCAAAAAACATGTTGATAGGCCGCAGTCGGTTGACGTACACGCGCCGAGCTGGGAGCTTGTATCGTTGAGGCATTCCGTCTTGTGCATCGTCCATGGCCGGCCCAGGAAAATCAGCAGCAGCACCTGTAGATACATCAGTGGTGAGCGTGGGATCGCAGTGGCGGTGCCGTGGCCCAGAGGGGCGTCGAAAGGCGCGCACTTTTGTACCGCCCGATCAGCAGTCATAGTCCCACGTTGCCAGACAGAATCGACCACTGCGTCCAGAAGTGGCGGAGCATCCAGAATAGGTGACGCAGGCAAAAAACATGTTGATAGGCCGCAGTCGGTTGACGTACACGCGCCGAGCTGGGAGCTTGCATCGTTGAGGCATTCCGTCTTGTGCATCGTCCATGGCCGGCCCAGGAAAATCAGCAGCAGCACCTGTAGATACATCAGTGGTGAGCGTGGGATCGCAGTGGCGGTGCCGTGGCCCGCCACTGCGTGTAGCTTCAGTGTAGCTTCAGAGTATTCTTCAGTAGTTCATTAGGAGAGTCGCTTAGACGGTCGTGTTTCTTTTTCCTCGAGGTAAATTTGAGAAATTGAACACTTTATTGCCCGGGACCCTTCAGCTTTTATTTCAAAAAGCCTTCATTCTACCAATCGAAGCTCCTGATCAGCGTCTCTTTTCCTTTTTTTTCGTCTTTTCTTGTTTTCGCAAGACTAAGAGCCGTAGATGTGAAGCGAACCATAGAAAAGGAAGACCAAAGAAACCGGATAAATACTACATCGAGTGAGCATCTGCTTACCCCGAATATTTCAGCTAAAAGCCGTCGCCGTGATAGCGTAACTAAACCTTTTAGACTTTGCCAGGACGCTGCTCATCAGTTTACACACGCTTAGCGGCAGCTCTGTCGAGGGTCCTGACACAGCTAAGATGGCATCAAGAACGCAAACTTCCCTGCTAAGCTTGCAATAGCATTAAACATATCACACATTAATCTAGAGATGATGTTTGGTTTGGCTACGATTCAAGCGGGTCAGCGCACCGCCTCTTTGTTGACTGTATTCCTATTGCTGGGTTTTGCCGCTGACTAGGCTTTTTCCGAAGCTCAGCTGACAAGCACACTGGGTATCGGCTGCTGAGTGCGGCTGACCCGGCAGTGCCGCGTCTTGTATGGCGATGGAGCACATGCCTCGAGTGACCCCTACTATGAGTCTCAGACGCGTGGCTATTGCCATGTGAGACGTGGAATATCGACACACGTGACACTGTCAGAACACCACCACCGGCTGTGACGCTCAATCGGCCAACGAAGTACCTAGAGCTTAGCTTGCCCGACATACCCGACGTATCGTTTCGGCTCTTCCTCGCATGGACCTTGAGGGAAATGAGACAGCTGACGCCGCTGCCCGCGCGCTCTCTCACCGGACATTCCCCTCCGACCCCCACGGTCAGGAACTCGAATTTATTCCAGCTTACACCTTCAAAGATATCATTATACTCTGTCAATCTGGCCACGGTATTTATCCCCGCCCGTGTAAAGGTCTCTCAAAGGCGGAGGAGCGGCTTCAGCTCCGGCTGTATACTAATACTTTGCTGTGCCCGGCAGCTCTGACACACTTCTACCCTTCTTTCTCGGGCAGCTGTCCGCACTGCGGGAAGTCTTTGGACATCTACCACATGGAGTGGGCCTGCCCCTCCCAGCATGATATCCCCCCCTCACCAAACCCAATCCGGAAGGACTGGGAGGTGACCCTGCTCGGCTGTTCTTGCCTGCAGGCCCAACGGGCCTTGGTCGGGCGAGCCCGGGCGGCGGCAGACGCGACTGGGGTCCCGAAGTAGGGACCTCTACCTAGTACCTGTAAGGGCTGTCTGCCTTCAGGTCATGCATAACCTCCTTATGTGTATCCGTATATAAATGTTTTCCTTCACCTCCCGACATCGTTATGAGCACAAAGGAAGATGAAGCACCCATGAGAGCACGTGTTGTCCTCATGCTGAGCCCTTTACGGTCTATTGTGGCCCATCAGGTGTGGCCTTCCGATTACAGTTTTTTGTTTTAAAAAGCTTCGCAGAATTCTTTCTCCTGCATTCAATAATATATTCGAATATATTCGAGCACAAGAGTGGTTTTTGGGCAACAAAAATAAGTTTAAAACTGAATTCAGTTCTTGAGAAACTTATGCGCCACTCAGTCACCACCCTACTGTCATCGCAAACTTCCTCCCCTCTATATACTGTAATCCTCAGAGAGCTGGCCCCCATCTCTTCCATTACCCTCTGCTGGTGCCACTGCTTTTTTACCACATCCCCCACTTTGGCTAACAAATATACCGCGCGAAGCTCCAACCTCAGCTCATCGACTTGAGACAGCGGCCGTGACCTGGGTTTCAAAATGAACATGTTTTCTTTCTCTCTCTTTGAAAATATTAAACTTCACCATACATGAGGAACAATACGTTATATCTTGTTTCATTTTTGCCTCCTAATCAAAATAAAATTTGAGATTTTTGTCAGCTGATGAAGAAATTCATAGCAGGCTGTGCGGGCATGGGAAGCATGCATCATCCCTCGGGGTCGGAAAAGAGCATCTAATTTCTTCAACGCGCCTAATTCTGGCAGGGCTTCCACTCAACAGCTCAAGACCCTCATTTAATTTGGGGACAACGCAATGAACGTTCCTGCTGTATGCGTAAGTAGGCCGGACACCACAGTCGTTCAGTCGCCGTCCAAGCGAAGAGAACAGCTCTGTTCATTACTTTGTTTCGTGAGCTTAGGTCGCTGTTGCAAAGTGCATTGGCCCGAAAGGTCTTCGGTGCTCTCCCTTTTAGCATGCGCTACTGGACGTCAGGTGTACCGCAAACTTGTCTCTATGCAACAGCCTATTATTTGCCTTCGCCAGAAGGGTTCCGCTGAAAAGCGTTTCGCTTGATTTCATCCTCCCGGTAGATGGCGACGCTATCAAATTCTTGCTAAGGCGCGTCACTGCGACCGACGCAAAGACGTGTCAGTCCATGGACTTGCCTCATGAATATATTGGAAAGCCCTAAGCTAATTTCGCCTTGAGCTAGTTCTTTAGTTTAGTAAAAAGCATGATATCTATTGTGGATTACACTGAAATGTCTGTGCTTATATAGTGGGGCTCAGGGGGATTGTCTCAGGTCTTTTTCACGCATTTAGTGGCCGAGCATTCAGCAGACATTCCGCACAACTCATTTGGCTTTGCGAAGGCGGGTTCTAGATACCTTTGCTAACCACTGCATATCTTGCTTCAAAACACAGTTATTAAACTCTCCAAATGCCAGAGCAGCGGTGGAAAATAAACAAAAATTTGCATACAAGCGTGCCTCCCTGGATCAGGGTATACACTCCATTTGGTTAATGGGAAACGCCTTCGTAAATATTTGAGCGCCACTCGAGTCTAGGCAGTCTGGTGTATTATGTAATCTTCCCGTGGCGCTGCGATGAGTCCTAGTTCGGATCAACTGGGGTCCTAGACGTATTGGACGTCTCTATTCGTATTCGTCTGGCTCACTCTCGTCTCGTTTAGGGAGCTCACTGGGTGATGCTGTTTGAATAATATACGTCGCGTTCAATTACCTAGTTAGATGGAGAGGTTCTGCTTGAAGTTTTCATGAAACGGTTTTGGGAAAGCCAACTAGGGGTTCTTATGAGCTTATGAGCTCTGAGCTTTCGTGAGGTTAGGAAGTAAGATGGTGGTCAGTGAGGAAACGCAGTTTTTGCACTGGGATGAGGATTTGTCTAACCATTTTTGAGGCACGGAAGAGGGATTCATCTCTAAACTGAATTTTCTGGAAACCGTGAAAGAAGAGCGAGGGCATTAAAAGAAAGTTTAGTCTATTAGTTTGTAAACGCTATAACTGTTACAGTACAAGTGTTTTAATCCGGTTGTTGAACAGTAGCACCTTTCCAGTTCAGAACGACCTAAACTTGACGTGTGTGCCTAGCGTCATGATTCTCTGGGCCATAAGCTAGTTAACTGTTCCCAGAATATATGTTGTTGTTGTGGTTTGTTTCCACAACCAGTCCTCCAGCTCTTCACCTTTGAACTTTTCCAGACGGGGTGCTGCTGTCTGAAAAATCAATGTCAAAACATTCCCTACTTTTAAACGTACGAGGGAGAACATAAAAAAAAAATTCGACTGATAGCCGTGTGGCTAGTAAGACATTCCAGTACAAAATAAAATAACCCAAGCAGCCTGAAATAAGAGAAAAAAATTTGAGGCAACAGTTCATAACCGAGTAATTAAAAAGAAGAAACAAAAAATTTTAAGGACCAGTAAAGAAAAGTTAAAAAACCAAAAAACCATAATCAAAGATGGGGAGGTCCGGGCTCTTTCTCTGCAATGCACAGCGTGAGAGTGTTTTGCATAATAATACGACGCATGATCGGCTGTGGCCATAGCATAGTGGTGTCGTGAAGTGGCCAACGAAGGTGATCTTTGCAAATAGTAGCGCTCAATCGGGCAGGACATAACTAAGAGGACACCAGAAGCGCTAACTTTCAAATGATTTTTAGTGCACGCAGTGCGGGTTATTGTACACTGCGAGAACGTTAATACATCATGTGACTATCCCACCAAACAGCAAAGCACTTTCCACCGCACTTTCTATCTTTTGTTCGAGCCATCAAGGAACACCATCTCCTTCCTTGATAGCAATAAAAGGGGTGCTCAGACACTCACCTTTCAGGGTTTTACTTATTTCTCTTCCACGACCTCCCTTGTTAGTGGTTTCGCTTTTAGTATTGTACAGCAGCTCGCCCAAACAGGTATATGCTTAAAAAACTGATATATTCGAGCCGTGGCGTGTACGAAACCCAGACGCGGCAATATATGTTATATTCCTGCATCTGCTCTGGCTATGCTAGGTTTGGCCAAGGTGACCTTCAAGACAGCCCTCCAATTGGCTACAGCTGGCGTGACGCTGCTGTCAACTTACCCGAGCTTCGTCGCAGTGGCTGTAGCTTGCGCGACGCTCCTCCGCAGTAACCATTTTCTTTCAAGCACTTCACTGCTTTCCTTATAGAATTCCTTTTAGCTAGCAGATGAGGTACAGAGTGGTGTAGGCAGTCCACTCCGTCACCGATCAGTCCCTCACTCTCCTGAGCGAACATTCTATGCCCTTAATCTTAATGGAAAATTGAATGATGTAGCCCAGCTGTTCTCTATCAAACCTCCACGAAAAAGGCAAACCTAAAAAGATGAAGTGCTTAGTTTTGAACCAGGAGTTGCTTTGAAGAAACAAATATCCGGGCCAACCAGTTCTGTAACCATTTTCACGACGAATGCACGTAGCGCGCATTCTGAAGAGGTTGAAGCAGTAATAAAAAAAGAACTCCCGCGCTATGCACAACCGCAAGAAAGAGATGAAACTATTTGGTAACATATTTAGTTTCCCGCGCCTGCTAATTTTGTCCTTCCGCCCGGCCACGTATGCATATGCAGTGGTCAACTGACCCGAGATCTGTACTAGGGCACGCATGCGGACTGCGAATGCCCTGAAACGGGTCGACGCACATTCGCAGATGTCATCATTATCATCAGCCTGACTACGCCCACTGCAGGGCAAAGGCCTCTCCCATGCCTCTCCAATTAACCCTGTCCTTTGCCAGCTGCGGCCACTATATCGCCGCCAGCTTCTTAATCTCCTCCACCCACCTAACTTTCTGCCGCACCCTTCTACGCTTGCCTTCTCTTGGAATCCACTCCATTACCCTTAAGGACCACCGGTTACCTTGCCTTCGCATTACATGCAGAGGTAGTGCTGTAATATATGGGTTCCAGGTGCAGTCCACTCGTCCAGTACGTTTCAAAGCTAACATGCGCAAGAGAAGAGCGCCAATGTGCCAGTGTATATATAAGCGTAGAGGAGAGTTTCGAAGGATGCGTGAGCTTCTATGAGAGGTCAGTCAAATGAAGAGCAATAAAAAGATTGCATAATAAAGAAACACGCTGATGGATTTCTTTGCAATGGTCCGAGGATCGCAAGGTGCAGAAGGAATTAGCCTACAAACTTTTCCTGCTCGCTAATACCTTTCCCTAAGTCGTCGTGAGAGACGGCCACAAATTATCTGCTTCCCACCGCCCTGTCGTCCTGGGCACGTAAGTTCAGGATGGATGCAGGCATTACGTGTGCAAAAAAGTTTGTTGTCAGCTATGCCATTAGAAGATTCTCTAGAGCTCTGATGTGAGAGTGCATTTAAAACCGACATTGCTTCTAAACATGGTAACTTGTGCTCAGCTTTGCAAAAAAAAAACCAGATTTGGAACGTTCTTTTCAGTCTAAAAGAAGAAAATATACAAAGGGAAGCAATAACAAAGTACGGAAATCAGAAGATAAGGAAGAGCGAGCAATTCTTTCCCAGGCGACGTATGTCGCGTTGGGATTGGGTTTTACGCCAGAAACCTATTGGTGTTGTGCACATATCTCTGCACCTTATCTCACTGAAACACCGAAGAGTTCCGTAAACCAGAGCGAGTCTCCGTGCTACTGTAAAGCTGTGGGCGGAAGCGCCTTGTGTTCGCCCGCAGTGCATTTGTGTGCCGGTAGGCAGAGTTATCGAATGCAAAAAAATAAAATGAATGCTGAAACACGATCTCACTCTCGAAGAAAGTGTGCTGTCTACCTTGGCAAGGAACTAACAGTAACACAGCTGTTCGCGCTAAAAGTAGTGGTATTTTTTTCCTTAAAAGGCTTACAACGTATACAACCCAGAATGAAATCTTTAGTGGTATAGTGTATCTAAATATAGACAGTTTTTGTACTCCACCAAACAACAAGAACGCGTTCAAGCTGATTCCACAACATTCGATCGAAAACCTTCGCAAGAGGGAGCAACACTTTCCAACTTCTTTTCGCAAACGCATGTCGCATGATTCCGACACCACTGTCGCGAACTGCGCGTTGAGGCCTATATAAAAGCGTCATGTTACGAACAACTAGGCCTAAGGTGATTTAAAAGCAATGCAGTGTTTCAGTGGGCTAGAAATAAAGCCCCCAATCTCAGATTTCGCCGGTGTTTGTCGGTCCGAAGCCACTCTCCGTGACTTTGGCGTTGCTCGTAAAGAGTAATGTGGGTCTCACTAGCCCGACTAGTGGACGCACTCCTTAACCAAATGGCGCATCGCTTAACCACTGCGCTACTGATCCAGGAGAGGTATGAGAACTTCCGGCGATCTATCAGTATAAAGGAGAGAATGACCAATTCTGCATTTATGAGCATTAATCCACTAACGTTACCGCGACATACCCTTAGGGTGGAGCCACGTGTATAAGGAAGGCTTCCGACATCTCTCGCTTTTCTTCCTTACGGCATTCGGCAAAGGCATTCGTGCTTGAATAAACAAAATGTTTATTGTTCAGCCAAGGAATTAGTTTCTTGTTTCGGAAGCTACCGTCGTGCATGCTGTTTGATTGTTGACACTTTTTGGCACCTATCGATTCCTCTAAATGCGTTATTTTTCTGGGAATAAAATAGGTTGATGTCTAGCGTTTGTGTGCCATTTCTGCTTTCGTCCGTGCTATTTGGCGCTACTACCAAGTCCTCTCTAGCAAAACACCAACTTGCCCAGCTTTCCGCCCTGAATCGTATCTCCCGTGCACATCCCAGAAGGGTGCAAAAACCATCCTTTATCACTCTTTGAGTACCGTTAAGCCCTTAGGGTTATAGGAGAGCCCCTAGCTAGGATTAATCAGCGTAATTAATGAGAACCACGAAACTACACGCAGCACAATGATCACAGAAATCTTTGTGTTTTATCTGCTCTACGCTGTTCAGAATCACTGCTTTATTCACTTGCTAAACCCGACAACTTAAGACCTCAATTAAAGTGATTTCGACCAGAAAACTGCTGCCTTGGGATTATTTGGTAGTGTGAGTCAAGTATGCACAACTTCAGAGACGCTGGTATTGTGGACTGGTACCGAAAGTTGCAAGCGGAGTTCTTCAGGTGGCACAAGAAGGCATCGCGCGGAGGATTTCCAGGCAGTATATTTTGATCGGCCTTCAATTATGTTCGTACCGTTCGCGCAGCAAGAGAAAAAAAGAAAATATCTTCTGCGAAAATCGGCATGCTCTTAACCTTGTTGATCCGTATAACGCCCACGTTGTCACAATCGAGTTGCTTTCTAAGAATCAGTGGAAAGCACTAATTATAAGAATGTGGAATGCAGCAGTTTTCACATCAAAATCTGGACGCACTCAGATGGCTGCGAACCCTCTCTCATGACACAGTGCAAAAATGTGTAAAATAGATGCTGCAAAATTGAGAGAGTCTTTTTATCTGCTTTGAGAGATTTTGTCTGCCAGGCCATCCAAGTTGCTCAACGTTTGTTCGGTCCAGGCATAGTTGATGCGTTTGAAAATTTGTACTTGAACCACTTGAAGCAGTGCCACTCATTCCATGCCTCATTAGGAGTCATCTACGCAGGCAGCTGTAAATTTACGGCCACGCAGCGCTTATTACCTCGCATCTGACATCACTACCCTAGCGCGAGATGCGCGCGGATTCTCATCCGCACCGTACAACCGGGAACTGCACTGAACCTCAATGCCTGAGGAGCTATTTAGTGCTTATGGTAGCACTCAACATCACCTAACAATACCACGAAATATTCGTGGAACTGTAGCTGAGATGAATAAGGCACGCGCTGAATTCGCAATAAAACGACTTCGTTAAACCATCGGCGCCTATCCAGAGCCTTAATTTAAAGTTCATGAGTTGTACTGAAGCGACAATGTTTGCGTGCTAACGAAAGAATCATATTGACACACCTTTTTTTTCTGCTTTTCAAGCTAACTTAAGGTTTAGCTTGTACATTACATAGGCTGTATAGTACAATGCAGACTTCTAGAGAATTTCTGTTTAGAATCAAGTTACTGCTATTGGCTCAGAAGAAAGATGCTGTCGCTTTACTGCGATTGCTTAGGCAAATCAAAATATAAAAGTAAGAACACTAAAAGAAATTCCTAGGCTATAAATGAGGAGTCAAATTCGGTTCGTCATTGAGTACATTTACTCGATTTCGATGTTTCATTCATTGTTTCATTGTACACTGCTTTTCACTTAGTCCAGGAATGCACAAGGATACGGCTGGGATACTGCTTGAGAAATATTTGAATAAGTTTTGGTCTACAAGTCTCCGTGACCACTTTGTATGTGGCATGCATAAACTGGAGCAGATGGGAACAAATACATTTTCTAAAAGACAGAGCAGAAAATTTTTGTCCCTGCTATCCGCATTTTTGCCAGCATCAGTTCAATTCAAGCTTGAAATTGCTTGAACTTCATAGCATGGCCGAGCCTGGAATCGTTTTCACACTGCATGGCTTAGCCAAAGCTGAGCAACCTCGTCTATGGTTAAGTGATGAAAAGACACCACGGACGGCACTGTCAGCACACTTAACCGAAGTTTGTTTCCCTTGGCGAAATGATAGAAACTGAAGCGAAGTAGAGGCATTGCAAAATTTAATACAGGAGGTATTAAGTTTGATTTCAGCTTTATACTAGTGCTGCGTTTAACCGCCACTCCACATTGCCTCACGCTGAATACAGGCAAGGAGGATGTTGACCGAAACATTCCTGAAGTTGAGATAGACCAAAAAATGACAACATCAACCCTACAAATTCTCTTTTGGAAGTTGATTAGATGCGGTGGCCCAGTAACCGCACCAGAAGCAAATAATAACCGTTTTAGGAAAAGTATGGTTACGTGTTCAAGCACGCGCCTAGAATCAACAAGTCAAAGACAAATATCACTCATTTCTCTACAGATATGCGAAATTTTTTGTACGGCTCTTGATTGTTTACGATAGCGCAGTTTTATTTTCCTTAGATTTACAGCGTAGCATTCGAGAACGAGAGGCAGAGAAAAGCAGAGGCAGAGGCAAAGAAGAAGGAAGAGGAAAGAGAAGGAAATGTCTCCAAGGTCTTCGCTTGGACGACAAGGACGTCCCACGGCCACCGAGTTTGTCGCTAAGGCAAAACTTCTTTTTCTGTCATACGCAATCTAAGGGAATCACAGAGCCCATGATCAACGTCCCTGCGGCCACCACTGGTCCTCTTGGGACGGCAAAATTACAAAGGAGGATGGGCCCTTGGAAGTTGGCGAAGCATCCCGGCCGTTTCTGCCTTCGTAATTGACTTTGGTCTCCAATACAGCTGTGACGTAGAAATCCAATGACGTACTCACCGCCGCCAGGCCTAAGGACATGGCAGAAAATATACGGCAGAAAAATAACGTGCTCCTTTCAGCGCACTTCGCCAGGTGACAAGGCAGAATCTTTGTACTGTGCCTTTCTTTCGCGCACCTTCGAGAGTCATTTTGCGCTCCATTAATGCTTTGCGCACCACTGCTTGCGCAATGTGGGCACAATCATGGGCGCCACGACATTTCCCCATTCATTCGAGCGGCACTGTAAGAAAAACTTCTTGCCGGCAAATTACTCCTTGGATGAAGGTGAATGGGCGTTTGAGCTAGGGACAAAGAAAAAGGAAAGCTGCAGAGATAACAACCAGATTTTTGGTACTAACTGATTGCACTTGCATTCCATAGTTGACTTTAAATATGGCCGCATTTCTTAGTCTATGTTTTCGGTTAATTTCTTTTCTGTCCGCTTTTTTTTTCATCTGCCCTTCTGTGTTCAAAGCAGCCCAGTAAATAAGAGAAATGAAACAACGAAGAACAGAAACACAAATAAAATAAAATATTTATTCATAAATATATAGGAGTGGTACCTCCGCAATTACTTTTCTAACATTTTGCTTTTACGAATAAATGCGAGCCATCTTCTCGGTTATCGAAAACAAGCTCGTAAATTTGAATTCTTTTATTCCCCACGTTAGTATACAACGAGAGTGTTTTTTTTTTTTACTTCGGGAACGCGTCCACTATACGATTCCTAGCTAAGACCAAATTCGTTTTTCCCTATTGGGGTAACAAATCTAGAAAGTCGACTGCTCACTCGCTGCTCGATTTTCTGGCTCATAGTTTTGCGCTGTTCGCTTAGGCGCTCATGCCAGGACCTTTATTTGAATTCTACCCTTATTACTAGCTCTTGTTATGCTCAAGCAAAGCATTAAATTACAGACTAGTGCGTCCTGTGAAGCAGCCCTCCAAGAGCCAAAGTATATAGGCGACCACAGCGGCATCCCGCAAAAGACGGCTCAATCCTTAACAAGGTGCGACAGTCTCATACTTGTGCGTATGCATGCTGCCACATGTGTTCGACCGCCGCTGTGGCTCAGTGGTTATAGTGCTCGGCTGTTGAACCGAAAGATGCGGGTTCGATCCCGGCCGCGGTGGTCAAATTTGATGGTGGCGAATTTCTAGAGGTCCATGTACTGTGCGATGTCAGTGCACGTTAATGAACCCCAGGTGGTCGAAATTTCCGGAGCCCTTCACTACGGCGTCTCTCATAGCCTGAGTTTCCTTCTTTCCTTCTTTCTTTCTTTCTTTCTTTCTTTCTTTCTTTCTTTCTTTCTTTCTTTCTTTCTTTCTTTCCTTCTTTCTTTCTTTCTTTCTTTCTTTCTTTCTTTCCTTCTTTCCTTCTTTCTTTCCTTCTTTCCTCCTTTCTTTCTTTCTCTCTTTCTCTCTTTCCTTCTTTCTTTCTCTCTTTCTTTCTTCCTCCCTTTCTTTCTTTCTCTTTTTCTTTCTTTCTTTCCGTGTTTTCTTTCTTCCTCTGTTTCTTTCTCTTTATTTCTTTATTTATTTCCTTCTTTCTTTCTTTTATTTCTTGCTTAGACGTTTACGTAAGAGGGGGCTGAAGCTAAAGGCACAATGTTACCTGACAGGGCCACAGCCTCCTACTACATAAGAAACAAACATGTAAATTACAAAAGTCCGGCGGGCCGGTACAAAACAGTATTGTTTTGCAACAATAGCTGTATTTTCTGCTATAAGAAAAACATATATTTAAACAGTAGTGAAAACGGAACGGACAATCTTGATTGTAAGTTGTTGGGAATTGAGAAAACGAGGGTACAATACTAGGCTGGCCTCCCCTTGTCTTTTACCAGGGCGCTTTCCTAGGTTCATATGTGCTGAAAAAGTGAAAATATTTCAAACATTTCTTGAAATCACAATTTTCCCAATCTGGGGACACTTCCTAGCCCATTATAATGAGCAAAGTTTAACGCGCACTCAAGGTGCAGGATCGCTGGAAAATTCAGCAAAATCAGCGCAGCGGTTCAAGAGCTTAACCTTGAGCCCCGCATACCCCATTGCTCAAAAGCACGCTCTGCGTGGAAATCTTCCATTCATTTCATTTAATGATAATTTCTACACGTAATCTCTTCTCAGCTGTTTTTGCGTTTCCAAAGCACGCACGCGAGGCTCCGGACGCGCCAGTACTTTGTATAGTTTGATTTCATGGATTGAATAATCTGCCGCTAATAATGCCGCGGCAGTCAAAGCCAATTCGTAAGATGTTTGTCTGAACCAAAGCACGCTGAAGAGTTAGCTTGTGCGTCCTAGGTTTATGAGGACGCAGTTTACGATGTTAATATGTTCTAGAGGGCAAGTTTTCTCTCTGATTGTCGTGAGCGGTGATTGGCTGTAATATGCTGAATCCTTCTCCCCCTATTTGAGCTCACCTCCTCAAGCACCCCTTTGGCTGAGGCACGCCAGACTTAGCAAGCTGATTTCTAATCAAAGGTTATAAAGCCTGACCTAGTCAGTAGCGTGTATTAACAATACAGCTTCGAACGCCGGTACCTCGGTGAAAATGCCCCTTGTAGCGACACGTGATAGATCGGTATGGTCTACCGCAGCCAAGCGATGAACCCAGTGCATCATAAGCCTTACTATATATGTTATTCAGAATAACCTAAGCGCGTTCTGAAGCAATAGTTATCGTTAGCAGGACCTTGAGCAAACGTTAATACCACTACAAGCTAGAGCCTACTCTCTAAATTATCCAAGACACCGGCTGTCGAAAGACTCAGTGCGAAATAGAACAATAAAATTAATAACGGGCGTTATTAACCAGAGCGTTATCAGAAAACGGCTTAGCCATGCGTTTTATAGTCGTGTCGGTATAGAGTTCTTCGGTGCCATATTTGCAGCTTTGCGACCGGAACTTGATTATTAGCTAGGGTCATCGTTTCGAAGCTCTCCGCGTTAGCCGGGCGGCGCTTTACCAGAACAAGATCGTTAGTGGAGACGAGAAACTCATTCCCTGGGACCTTATTGTAACAGACCTTATTGTAACAGACCTTATTGTAACAGCGCTTGTTTGTTTTCGTGTTTCTTCCCCTGTCTTCGTTTTTCGCGCTATACGTAATGCTGTAACAGGCCTGAGACATGGTTTTGATTCCCTCTTTAGCTTCTGACCGGGGTCTTTGGTAGACGGCGGCGTTTCTAGGCCCGTTACTATTATCAATCAATGAGCATTTATTTCACCAGCAGAGTATACAGGTGGTGAAAAAGGGCGGTGGAGAGAAAGCTGCAAGTTTTACAGCTTGACAAAAGCCCCGTCCGCCCCTCGAGCAGTTACAGGCTATAGTATATGTA
The DNA here is from genome assembly GCF_055824585.1 of Amblyomma mixtum. Classification (NCBI taxonomy): domain Eukaryota; kingdom Metazoa; phylum Arthropoda; class Arachnida; order Ixodida; family Ixodidae; genus Amblyomma; species Amblyomma mixtum. The sequence continues at coordinate 55,095,319 of NC_143015.1, forward strand.
AAAAATAAAAAAGATACGTACATGCGCGTACACTGATAAGAAAAGAAAAAAACATGTAATCGATGCTGGTCAAGGGTGATAAAGACAGTAATATTACTCAGATTTGTCATTTATGATAACATATATGTTTTAACAGAAAACTGTGTAGAAATAGGACATGGTTATCAAAGATGAAAATCTTAAAATGCAGATGCATGTCATACACAAGAGACACAGAAAAACATGATTGCGCTCAGAATTGATTTTTTTTCATTCCTGTCTAGTGAGAAGTCATGCATATTAACTACAAGAATAATTCTGTTAGGCGTCGATTATTTAGTGTCAGTACATTGATACCTAGTTGATAATTGTAGCTGATTAGTTTAGGTAGAGTACAACTTGCCCGCTGCCGACCGTACTCTGTGCGTGAAAATGGTATTTGCCATGGAGGTTGCTGTCTATATGGGTACACGTAATGGGTGTGTTTGAGGTTGGCATTTGATAAAAATGAGTCCAGTTTTCCAAGGATTGCATTTTTATAACATCTTAGTAGTTTGTTATTATACACGTCTGCCACTTTAGGTATTTTGAGTGTCTGAAAAAATCCTTCTGTATGTTCAAGAAAATGTTCATTTTGTATCGCTCGAACTGCTTTCTTTTGTAAGATTGTCAATTTTTGCATGTTTTGGGACGTCGTATTTCCCCAAACTGATACACAGTAGCAGAGATGCGAATGAAAAAGAGAATGGTATATGAGGTTTTTTATGGCGTCAGGAAGTGAATGCCGGGTTCTGTTAAGCACGCCAACTGATTTGCGCAATTTTGTATACCTAGCGTTAATATGTTCATTCCAGGACATGTTTTCTGAGAAAATTACTCCTAATCTTTTAACGTGTTTTTCAACTGTGATTGAGTAGGGGCCTAATATAATGTTTCCAGTCACTTTTGTTCGAGACCCTGCTGCACGAAAAAGAACACATTTTGTGTTCGATTCATTTAGAACTAGGTTATTCTGTGCAGACCAATCTTGAAGGCTACAACACACAGAGCTCGCCTGTCTTAAAATGCTTCCCAAATCATTCCCTTCCACGTATATGGTGCAGTCGTCTGCATAAATGAAGAACTTACAGGCATTACTGATTGCTACAATGTCATTGATGTAATAAAGAAAAAGTACCGGACCAAGGATGCTAACCTGCGGCACACCAGATTTTATCGGTCGGTTACGCGATTTCTCTTCATGTATTTGGACAAACTGGCTGCGTCTCCTTAAATAAGACTTAATTAAGTTTAATGGCGTCCCACGGAAACCATAGGACTCGAGTTTACAGAGAAGTAATTTATGATTTACGCAATCAAAAGCCTTGCTCAAATCTAAAAAAAATACCTAGCATTATGAGTCTTTTTTCAAAATTTGCTAGGATCATATCTTTTTGTAGCAAGAGAGCAATTTCAGTAGAGCGTTTTTTCCTAAATCCATACTGACAGTCAGTAATTAGGTCATGTTTTTGTGAAAAACTCTCTATACGGGCATTAATAATTTTTTCGAGTCCTTTCGAAAATATGGGCAATATGGATATTGGGCGATAGTTTCTTAGGCTATTTTTATCGCCTCCTTTATGAATAACGACGACCTTTGCTATCTGCATCTGTTCCGGAAAAACGCCAGTGGAGAGGGCAGCGTTGAAAATATGTGTTAATACAGGTGAGATTAAATCGATCACATATTTCACTGGCCCAATTTCTATGCCATCTGCGTCTCGGCAATGGCTGTTTTTAAAGCCATTAAAAATTGTACAGACTTCATGGATAGGAGTGGGTGCGAAGAATATTGATTGTGGAACAACTGGAATGCTTGAAACAGTATCGAAGTCACTGTTTCTGTTTTCTAATTCAACAAAAAAGTCATTGAATCTATCTGCCAGTTTAACCCCATTTATTGTTTCGCCATCGATAGTAAGACTGTCCACATCTCTGCCACCAGATTTTCTATTCAGCATTTCGTTTAACTTCCGCCACATGATATCGCTTCTTTTTATGCTATCCTTATTGAAAATGCGATGATAGTACTCGCTCTTAGCTTTCTGTTTCTTCTTGTTTATTTTATTTCGAAGTGTTTTAAAGTCCTTCCATTTCTTTGGGTCACGGGTTTGCAGGAATGACTGTTACATTTTATTTTTTATTTTAATTTGTTTAATAAGGTGCCTTGATATCCACGGTTTGCGTGATTTCTTATACCTTCGATGCGTTTGAATAGGGAAGGACTGACAGTATATTATTTTTAACTTAGCTAGAAAATTTTCGTATGCCTCATTTGCATCACTGACAGCCATAACTCGGCTCCAATTTGTTTCCGCTATTTCTTTTCTGAAACTTTCTAGCATACTAGGTGTTATCAGACGATACCTATAATATTCTTTTTCGCTAGGCAGGGCCACAAGATGCTGTTTCACGAATAAAAATATGGGCAAATGATCGCTGATATCAGAGCTTACCGTACCAGATACTGTATCCTCGGTAGACACAATTGTGATAAATGTGTCGAGCAATGATGACGTCAATGCGGTAATACGCGTGTGTGAGGTGACAGTACTAAAAAAACCATTAGACTCAAGTATAGATGAGAAGGTTGTAGAAGGTGTTGAGCCTCTCAAAAGGTCTATGTTGAAATCTCCGCCAATTGTGAGGTTATATCCAGCATCATTTGCGAATGAAAGAAAACTATCAGTGAAGTCAAAAAAGCTGAAAGATTTCCACGGGGAGGACGATAAACAACTGCAAATAAGTTGTTGCTTCCTTTGATACACAGCACTTCGTAATTTTCTGTTATAACACTGGAATCGTCAACTACTGCACAGCCGGGTATAAGTGTTTGAATTGAGATACCGCCACCTCTTGTCTGACGGTTTAGACAGAAATGATCGTAGCCGGGAAATATAAGGTATTCCGAGTCATTTTCCTACCAGGTTTCAGTCAGCATAATGATATTGAAGTCAAAGTTGCATGATTCTATTAATAAAGATATGTCATCTCGTTTCGATTGAACTGAACGCTCATTTAAATGCAGCAAGCTTAAGCATTTAGTTGTTTGTGGACTGATTGCGTTAGTAATATCTTGAGGCAAAATACAGTTTCCAGACATGTCACACGCAGACCGGTACTCTGAATACAACGACTAAGAAACACTCGGTCTACGCCGAATCAACGGCGCAGATCTTGCTGAGGTCCCTTTCTCTGTTGATGGGAATGATAGGCGAAGTTTCAGTCTGGCGCGCAAAAATGCTACCATTCCTCACCCACACGAATTTCCAGCTGTGCTCGCGTTTCCGTGCGATAGCCCTTCCAAGAAGCCGCTTCATTTCAGGGCAGAGGTGCTCGTTCACGAAAATAGGCGACTCATTTTTCATGCCAAGCAAAGAATCGGTTATCCGTTTCTTACGAGCCTTTTCGAGAACTTTGTCCCGTTTTTCGCGGCGCTGGAATTGCACTATTATGTTAATTAAGTTGGTTTCTTTGGTTGGCACCCTGTGACAAACGTCCACGTCGTCGGACGATATGCTTGCACCGATAGCGTCCCCGATTTTCTGAAGCATGTCGACAACGCCATAAGCTCTTGCTGGACTCTCCGTTTATTTTTTTTTTACTTCAGGGTGGGGCTCAATATATAGACATTATGGCAATGATAGCGTCTTCATGAAAAGCATGGCGTGGAAGCTGCCTGTCTCTTGCAACGTAATTCAGCGAGTAGATTCATCTGCGCGTCATGTAGTTGCTTCTCCAAGTCAGACGAATAGATGAATGAATGGTATCAGCGTCCACTTTGAAACATTGCAGTGGCTGGCAGAGCAAGAATAAAAAGTTATTTATTTATTGACTTATTTATTTATGTTTAAAGCCATATTCTTACCTGTCAATACAGAGACTTAACGACCTCGTGCACGAGACTTATACAAAGCTATCGAAGCCGGTCAGTAAGCGCACATCGTCTATTACTTAACTGTTTTCCTCGTAGATGATTCCTTTTCAAAGTAGCTGATAATATTTAGACTACATGCAAATTAAAATGTAAAACTAACAAATTTATCAAACCCAAAAAAATCGAAGTGGGCATGGCAACTCTGCAGGACACTAATTCTCTTCAATCAGTAGAAAATGGGAAACTACAAAAAAAACATTAACTTTTGTGCATATGCAGGAAGGTTAGCTGTAAAAACCAACCTTTATCTCTTTGTTTTCAGTTAAATCTTGATTTCCGGTTACCCTAACGCATACAATTTTGCTCTGACCCAATCGTCGTGCTGCTATGCTGTCTGCCCTAGGCCACCTGTGCTTCTGCACAGCTTCGTTGTTCCCCGTAGTTATATCATGTGTCAGACCCAGGAAAACGTGTAATTTAATTTTAGACTTCGCAGCTTCGACCAGGCATCAACTAGCGTAAACGTTGAAAACTAGGGCTGGAATTCGATTTCTGTCACATGGCAGTAAGTTTTTTGGGCAATTTTCCTATGAATGAGTTTTTCTACCTTAATTAACATGTGAGCCGTGTATATGAGAGGCATCGGCCATTCTCTCAAAACGGAATGAGAAAATATGCCCAATATATTACGCACTGGTGGCTACTGCCAGCCGAGACCTGACGGTGGTTGGTTTCAGCATAATCATTGGCATGGTCATCGTCACTGATGTCATCATTACCATTACCATCATGATCAGTAAATCTGGCTCATCCCAGTGCACTATAGCGGTGCTTGTCCATCCCGGGGAGGTGCCATTAGCGTGCCTGGTGTTAAAGAATTGCTTTAACTGTTCATTAGTTGTGGTGTTTTTAGCTGTGCCGTATAAATCTTTTTGCCTCGAAAAGCGCTGCTCTCTCCTGCACTACTTTGTCAAAATACCCTTTGAACCTGATGCGGTTCACCATAACCACTGATCTTTAGGAAGCGGCAACCTTGAGTCTGTACCTTTCATTGCAAAGCTAAACTCTGCTGTGAAGAGTTGAGTTGGGAACATTCATGATTCTGCTATATGCGATAATATATGTCAGCGCCGTCAGTCTGTTTCCCTTGTCCTCTGTCCGTGTTTGTAAGCGCTGGTTTTTTCTACAATGGATCACCACCAACTCGCCCAATCCTCAGTTCTTCTGCAGTTCATTTCTTGTACCTGGGCTTCTTTTATGTGTAGCAACCTGGACCATCAGCGCCGTCAGTCTGTTTCCCTTGTCCTCTGTCCGTGTTTATAAGCGCTGGTTTTTTCTACAATGGATCACCACCAACTCGCCCAATCCTCAGTTCTTCTGCTGTGATAATAAAGCGTATATACCTTGTTTCCAGCCAGTTTAGCCTAACTATATTCTCAGCGAAACCGGACAAACGATAGAAACCTCTCCATGATTTAAAGTGAAGCATTGAAGACCGTGCTTTTCTAACACTGGAGAGCCGAGTTAGTGTCGAGAATTTTATGCTCAGCGAAATTTCCAATTTCATAAGCTAACACCAAAGAGACACACAAGAATATGTGTCGCTTGCACTTTTCTTGCTTTTCATTGAAATCAAAAACCTAAATTGGTTACAAGTATAGAACTGCCTAAATAGCCTATTTAACGGACACGCGAGTTTTCATTTCGTTCTGAACTGCAGGAACTTTCTGCACGTGTTTGATGCCAACATCAAGCAGCCCAAGCTCTCGTTTGCAAGCTGCACCGCGTGCCGTCGCAACAACGGCGCCAAAAAATCGAAGCTCGAAATCAACGGCGAGCACATATTCAGGAGAACGCTCACTCTGCCAAAATAACAAAAAATTAATTTCTGTTCGAAATCAGATGAGGCGCGAACAGGCGATAATCATTATTCCTCTACTAACTTTTACATCCTGGCGGTGATTAATAGCATTCGGAGACCGTTTGCACGCATACTCAACTTTGTTCAAAGGGGAGAGCTAGAGTCGTGCACAAGAAAAAACAAAGTTTCCCAGCAATTCGTGTCCCTGCGGGCGGTACTTAGATAATTTGGGCCCAACGAGCCGTCCTGTTCTCAAAATCGGAGTTTCAGTTAGTTGCATGAGAACTTCGCAGCTGCGTGAACTGGCAGATCGGCTGGTGCGAAACTTTCACGCGATGACGAAACAATAAAAGCGTGAGCTGAAGTTAAGCGAATTTTAATGGCAAGGTATTCAGCCATGAGCAGTTGGGTGTTTCGTGTTTTTCGTTCATTATTAGCGCCGAGGTAATTCATATGAACACACTGGGAATACACAGGAATATTTATCACTGTTCCTCGTGTGAGAGAATTTTTCGCACTGCTTCTTTTAGTGACCTCGCAGTTTCTGTCGACCATTTGCCTACACTACAGTTTATTCTAGTTTACAAAAGGTAGCCACGCATGTGCAGTGCAGTATCGACCACCTCATACAAGTGATACTAAATAGGCCTCCTTGCTCGTTTTACAGTGGCTGAGGAGCAGATAATCTCACAGGGAGAAGTAATCATCAACATGAAGTAATCCTTGCTGGGAGAAGTAAACTTTGGGGTATCATATCCAGGCAGGGTTTAGTGCAAGGATTTTACCGTCTAAGGTATGCTGCCTGTGTGATGAGTGCAGGTGGTCGGTTCGATCAAATTACCATCCACGCAATGCACGTCGGTGACGCTAATCATTACCGCACTCCTCCTCTCCTACCCCCATAGAGTTTCTTACTATTACCTAGAGGGAAAGCTGGCAACCCGTCTATGGGAGTTTGCATGGAGGCCCCTCGAGACCGCTTCAGCCACCATGGGCGCTCAAAGCATATCATGGGGCGGTGAGCTACCGACAGCAGAGCTACAACTTTTGGCCAAAAAGTAATGCAAAAATAAACGCTATTCGATAATCAAGAATGTCCTAACGTTCAATATCCTGTCTGTAAATTGCGACAAACGAGCAGAAAAAAAAAGCAAATGCAAAGTTCGCCCAAAATAAGGGATCGCTAGCTCTCCTATTGGCCAAGTAATGAACACTACAAAAACTAATATTTAGTAATTAACAGGTGCACTTTTAAAAGCAGCACTCTGTACCAGCGAAGACGACATACAGGGTTTGCACTATTTCACCATAGCGCTTTTTAACGTATTCTGTTACCGCCTACACAAGCTGCACAGTAACGGTAATCGCTCGTTACTCTCGGCGATGGTTCGCTCCTTGAAGTTAAACCGAAGCATCTATGAACATCAAATCTAGGCCATGTTCTCTCATTGCGTCCGTAAGCGAGCACAATAAACGCTAGCCGCCCGTTCTGACACGGAAGTTTGGTTCATTGATGTGCATTGATGCACTGAAGCTTAAAACAACTATTTATTGTCACTGCACTAAGGGAAATAGTGCACCAGATAGCACTCGATTTCTGCGAGGTTGAGATGGAAAAAGAAGCCGAAGCGATAAGTGGATAGATGTATTTGAAGAAACTACGAGTGGAATGAATTTATACAAAAAATCAGCCACCGCTTTCCGTTCACGAACTTGCGTTCAGTTAATGAAGTCCCTCCGCTGTGAAAATAACCGCTAATCTCATCGCGGCGGATTGTTCGGCAGTGTTTTGTATGGGGCTTCGTGTGCGACGATCAATACAGCCGAGGTACTTGAGAAACGGGCGCCTTGGCATTGTTGCTGCGTTTCTACACACTGCGGTTTCCAAACACAATGTCGTTTGCACAGGGCGTCGTACAAACATCAGCGCGGCCCAAGTTAAACACAGGATCTGTAACCGCTGCTCTTAAACGTGCTGTACACGCGTTCAATCCAATTCCAGGAGCGTTTGAACACTTATTTACCTGCGGGTTCTGGTTCCAGCAGTGTGAGGTGCCGTTAAACAGTGTCCTCTTACGGGTAGCTGCAGAGTAACACACTGAAACTGTTCAGACGGAGCACGACTCTCATTTTCGTTGCTTTTCATTACAAAGAAGCCCGAAAAAAGCGCATTACACGTTAGCCAGGCCTCAACTGAAACACTTTCTGCGAGCGTTTTTCCTCCCCTCAGTAAAAACAAACAGGGCAAACTTCAGTACCTACGCAGTTTTCCCTGTTTAATTACATTCGACATTAACGTTAAAAGCGTGAGAATTTTATTAATTGCTCCTGAATGTGAAATACTTGTATTACCTTGCTCCGAAATTATTTTGAAAGCAGGTTTTGAAACCTCAGAAAGTGGGTTGATATTTTGTTTTGATCAAGACAATTTAATAATCAGGCGTTCACCATTAGTTTGAACATGGTAATGCACAATGGTATACTAGATCGGGCGCAAAGCTCCTGCGAAGTAGTTCTGTAGTATATCTATTTATTCGCTGTAACATAAAGCTTTTGTAAAAAATGATTGTCTATTTGCGTACTTAGTCTAAATCCGAATTAGCAACGCTATTGTGCTTTTACCATTCTTTTGCAATGCTCATAGTGTACCTGCCACCTAGGTCACATGACGTCGTGACGTCATCACATGCATACACCTTGGTTTCGATGACAGCTTCACAACGTAGCAGGTAACAACGAGCCCCTCTTTCTCGTTCTTCTATCTGCTCAATAGGTTAACGAGGGCCTCGGTTTTGGCAATCTTGATGCCATACGTAGCATAAGAGACTTTTCGCACAACTTCTGCTCTTACCGTTCGATCACATTCATGCGCGGCACTTGCGGTAATACAGGTCGCACAAGTCCATCGCTTAAAGCCCTGCCTCCCATAAAATCTGGCGTTTTGTCCAAAAAAGAAAAAAAAAAGTACGACAAAACATGACGTGCGCAACTTCGCGCTTTTTAAGAATGTTCAAAATTTCAAAAACATTCGAGGTTTTTCTTATCGCATCTTCAAGAATTTTATAAATGTTAATTTAAACGCTCGCTGTAGTGAACAACAACAAAACTTACCCTCTCAGTCCCGTAAGAAGCAGGTATGGTGAATCGACCCAGCAATTTTAGGAGCCTGATGGTTCGCACGCAGTTTAAAAGCATAGGGAGACCCACGCTGAGTCTCACGGGTAGACACTGCTAGCGCTTTTTCGCAACTACCGAGACCTGCAAATGTTTTATCTGCCTGCAGCTCTTTCGTTCGCTCCATCGAACACTTTCCGGCGATGTTTGGTTTTCAAGAGACCGTCTCCTCGCTTCTCCGCTGTAAAAAACGGAGAGAAAGCCGCTCCTCTTTGTGGCTGTTCTCTTCAAAAACAGGGAGATAATCCCGTAGTCCAGTTGTTTTCCCTTTTGGGCGGCTGCACTTTCTATGCGTTCAGGCCGATAGAAGTGCGGCGTGCAATGCTTTTTATCACTGCACCGCTCACCGATCACTGCGTTTTCTCAAAGTCAGACACGTGGCGGTCAGCAGGGAGCAACTGCCTGCAGCGACTCGTGAGGCGGAAAGGTACGAAAACGATGGAATTGAACAGCTTCTACGGTTGCTTTCGTTTTCTCTCCCTGACAAAAATATCGGTGAGCACGGCCGTGCCTCGAAAATATCTACAGCAAAACCGTAGGTGAAGAAGTCTACAGGAAGCTATAACAAAAGGAAAAAGAGACGCCGAGTCCAAGACGATACTTCTCCAGAGGCGTAGTCTGGAAACATTCAAGATAGTTTCGTAATCGGTTCAGGCAGTTATCCCGTTAGCTTGGGAGGCGGCTTTTGTAGTTTTTTGTCTTTTTTTGTTCTCCTCGGCACTACTCGTACGCAGGCGGACTTGTGCTGCCTTACTACGTTCCCTGCAATCACGCTTCTTTCGCTACCTGTCACTTCCAAATAAATAACGAAGGCATGTTCTTGAGGCGTATTCCTACCATCGCTTCTATATAAACGACGAGTTCTTGAGCGTATAATACACCAAAAAAGAATGCCTTCGAAAATTACACGGTACACTCATATTGTGAACACGAGAATGGTGCTTGCGAAGTTATGAGGCACATATCTCCAAACAGCCCTTCACTGTTCGAAAACTGCTCCGGCATAAGCTTATCCCCAACAAAACACGCACTACTTCAGTATTAACTTTGACAGGAGGCAGCACATATATAATAAAAGCCTTCTTTAAAAACCGGCTTCCAAGCGCTGAAGCTCTGGGTTTACTATGAATTCCACGGGCTACGGATACCATGGTGCTTTAACAGCAACTCGAGACATTCACGGCAAGCTTGTTTCAGTCCTATTATTCCTCGGCTGTTTTCTTACGATGGGGGGAATTAGGAGCACTTTCATAGCGAGCACCTTAGAGTGCGTGCACCGCCATATTTGAAATGGAGGCCTTCCCCGTGGTAAGCCGGCAGGTGCTCACTCATAAAGAAGGAAAGTTGTTGTCTGAGGCCTGCACTGCTATGCTTCATTATGGAGGTTTTCGGAACGTATAGCACGGTCTGAAACCTGTCTCTAAGCTCGCCTTAAAGTTTAGTGCGTTCCAGATGCCTTCATCTCTTTTTCTCTTTACAATTTTCGCCTTTGTTTACGGTTTCGAGTTTGCACGGTCTTTTAGCAGACCTCCCTTGCAAATTATTGTTAGTTCGTTGGCCGTAATGACGTGAAAGAATTGCGATATAAATCCTTCATGCCAGCGCGTTCATAGCCTTATTCGATGTAGTGGTGCATTGTGAAGCAGAAGAACAGAAAAAAATCCTGAAGACATGTGGTTTCAGCATTACTGGGAATGCTACGGCACACCACCGTCGTTTCATTAGCAACTGGTGTTGGCATAGTAACCTCTTCTATTATTTCCTGGATGGATCTTGTGGACTGCAGTTTGATACAAGGCCTCATATCCGAAAACCCTATAAAATGTTAATAACTCTAACAGCTCGTTGGTGAACATGCAAACTGTACAAAACAGCAGGCGGATTGCTTACTACATAAACTGAATGACATCTGTAGGCCCGAAGGAAAATTGAAATTCCCTTGCTTCGTCCTTTCGTACAGGATAAATAAGGACCGACACATGGTGAAGCCTATTTGTTAGCAGATCAGACTGCCTGTCTGACCGAAGCTGCCCTTCACGGCAGCAAATCGAGGTCATGAAGTGATGGCGTAATTTGTGAATCGGCTGAAAGATAACATTGCACTGCGTCTCAAAAAAAAACAGCTTCATAGTTCTTCTTCATCTTCACGTTGGTATTTGGGAAATTCTTTGGAAGACGACAGAAAAAAGAGGGTCGAGTTTTATGTAGGATGTCGGGGAAGACAATGCCAAGAGATTCGCCGTACGTCGAAGTAGCCAGCATGCGTGTCACTAGAAGAGCGATTTTCGCTTAGTGTTCGCAAGCTCGCATTTACCTCAAGTTCACGACTAAACTAAACATCTCCATCGTTCCATAACACATTAAAGTTGCCAACTTCTCTGGACTTCACCACTTCGTAATATCACACACGCGTGTAGTAAGCAGATGCACCTCTGTGGCATCCTTTGATGAGGTAAACATGCCGACCAGCCATCGCGTAGTCCGGGCAGTGTGGTATGGCTCTGCCTATGCGGCCGGTTGTTCGATGTAATCAAGCGGAGTTCCTTGGGTTACTCTTACCGGGTAACAAACATCCCTGTCATTAAGCTGACGGCTGATACCTCAAAGTAGACTCAACGACCTGGTACGAACGCCCACAGATCAAGCTTAATGGAATGAAACTAGCTTTATTCACTAGGTACCTAACTCTGTGAAATTAATCACACAAGGCCAACATATAGGTGTGATACTGCACAGTCCTAACAGCAGTTGCAGGTTGTGTTCGCTTAGTTTGTCTTAAAATTGCACAGAAAGCAACGCCGAAATGTTTTAAATCACGGTCTCTACCGTGTTGACTCCATTCCGCAGATGAAGCGGAGATCGATCTTCGGTAAAACCATGTTATTGAGGAGTGAACGCAGTGTTTCGGCGTGGCTACTGCAGTAGTGGTGATGCGCAGAGAAACTATGAGTTCCGCTTTTGTGGGGCGACCCCAGTACGGTGAGTGCAGCGACAAAGAAAGCAGCTTACCTACTGGCCGCAGCGGAGGAAGTGCTCTCAAGCTTTCGTGCACTCCACTTCTCTCAAGCTTACTGGCAACTTTAGTCTCCGGAGGCTACAGCATAGCTCTCAGCCGTGGACATAATCAAGCCAATGTATAAAGCGCATAATTGTTAATTCTAACATAGATTTCAACTAACAAATCTTAGACCTGCATATCTCAGGACACGCGCGCGTTGCTAAAATTGTACAAAATAGACTATTCGTCCAATGCAACTATCTCAATGTAAACATGCATGAGAGCAGTGAGTAAAATTTAATTTCTCCATTTGATTAATAAATGATTCTGAAATGACAATTATACTCATAGTCTTCGTCCGCCTGACCACTTATCTCATGCATAAAAGCAAGTTTTGTTTTATGCTTTTTGTACTTTTTTTAAATCCCGGAAATCAAACTTTCAACACCGTGCAGAACAGTACGGAAGAGTCTGGTTCGCCAAAAAAATATTTTTCGCATAAATTTAGGAACCATTCCTGCGAAAAAACATTGTTAAAAGGTACTGCTCTCCAGCCGTTCCTCTCGGCGCCGTCAGATAGCGCTATTAAACCCCATTTCCACCGTCCGGCGGCCTATCTTGATTCCAGTTTACACAGCTTGCCTTTATGCTTGATGCCCTCCACAGTGCTGTTCCTGCACTTGTATGGAGGCAACCCTTCGTCTTCTTGAGTGACCGTGCTACTCGTAATAAGGATCCTTTCCCGCACTCCATCGGAAGACGATATGACGACAGGCATTTACGGGTTCACATAGCAGAATGTGCTCAGCGAGGAAAACGCTCGTCGCGCCATTGATGGCAGCCCATCTAGTTGCTAGGCTGTAAGTACATAGTAGGCTGTTCGACATAGTACGTGGATATTGACGCCAGAAGATGAGAACGCCTAACATCGGTATTAATAAAAGTACTATATCGACCTGATACTTCCAGTCCCGCTGTCATCACCATAAAACCTTAGCTAGAAATCACTCCTTATAAAAGGCAGAATTGATGGCAAGCGAGATATAGAGCAGAGAAAAGGAAACCCTAATGCATGAACTTGGTACTGCTATATTCTCCTATGATCGGTGAGCTGATGATTTCCGTTGCTTTCATTTCAAAAATATCTAGTGTGAGTATCGTCTAAACACTCAGGTGTCCTCTTGAACGCAACCGGTATTGCTAAGAGCAGTCCACACTTAGTATTAATCCCGCTCATAGTTGTAAACTCCATCTGCAGGAAAGAAATTAAAGTTTTGGTACCTATCCTTGACGTTTCTTTGGAGTTCGCATAAATATGTTATATTTGGAAAGCATTCCACCTCGAAAAAAAGGTTATACCATGCTCGGAGTACAAGTGGTGCCGGGCACGTGGCAAAGTTGGGATTAACGCGGACTATCACATCCAACGCCTCCTCAGTGCAACCGATCCACGACGAATATTTCCTAGTTATTGCTCCACCATCTATTCAGCGGATATCTATCGCATGATATCATCATTTACGAACAATCGTTCAGAACAAAGATTGTGACCAGTGAGCCGTCAAGTAAATACTTTGACACTCAAATATAAGGTCGAACGGTAATTTGCGCTTTGAATTGCGACCTGCATGTAAAGGCCGAGAATAGAGTTCATCGCATTATTTATGCACACTTCTTGTGTGCCGCACTCGATGGAAGAGCAAAAGTTTATTACAGGTAAAAAAAGCCGGCAAACTTCAGGCTGTTTTTTATTACGGCGCCCACATAAAGGGTATTTGGATGCGCCCTTGCCTTTCATCTCAACAAATCACTTTTCGCTTTGTAATGCTGCGAAAGTCTGACAGCTCTCACAATTCCAGCGACTCAGGACAAGCGTAGACGCGACCGACCGTAGATACGAGAGGAAAAGACACGCACTCTCTTGTAGACTTGCCCTCTTTGAAAGCCAGGATGCAAATGTTTTCCTATCATTCTTGACAGATGCCTTCAATCACACTTCCTTGACTATCCTCAGTGGTGAACGGGCGGCGAATGCTCATCCATGAACATATTAGATAAAAAATAAAAACGCCATCTGAATGTATGCAGTGGTTGGTTCTTAAATGTACTTCCTAACAATATGCTTCCTAACAATATAGTTACTGCTAGGTACGCATATCTGAGCATGATAATCCTGATTGATCTATTAAATTACGACGGCTTCAACTCAGGTGACTGCATACTTAGCGTTATGGGAATTTTCGCCCCAGGTAAGGCGACTTTATGTGTATTCTACTCATTCATGTGTGCTGTGAAGGCAGTGTTTACCGTCTTCGCGATTATCAGTCTCCAGTTCATATCAAGGAAACCGACTGGTTACGGCACTTTAATAAAATTGCCCGGCCTTTGGTACTAAGAATTGAGGATTATGTTTCAAATCCGAATTAGTGACCTCAGTGTCGTGCACCTTTTTTTCTTATTTGCGTCATGAGCTTCTCTCATTCTTCAAGTTGCTGAAGACGTGCGAAAACGGGTGCAGCATGCGGCCACACTTCAAGGGTGTTTGAGACGAGAAGTTTGGATATCTTTGATTTGGAAAGGAACAAAATACAAATGTTTCTTAAAATGCAAGCCAGGCTGTTTTCTAAATATGCGACATGCGGAATTTTAGATATTTCATATTATTTTCACTTCAAAGACAGCAACCTTTTTTACTATGGAGTTCGTACAGGAATAAAAGGATTAAACTTAGTTCTCGTAAAGCATTCATCCTTGAAATTAACAACTGGAATTTCATATCATCTTTGACTGAACTTTCGAAGCTGTTTTTACAGCAATGATGCGGTTGTGATGTGCGTGGGCGTTAAAGTTAATTTCGTGACTAACTTTATTTTACCCTCCTATTACTCCTCCCATGCTAATTCCCCCTGTAGCATACACAACTCAACTCAACTCCTCCCATGCTAGACAGTCCTCAATGCCGGTCACATTCATTTGTCTTCCAAAAAATAATGAAGAAAATTATACACGACTTACGCATGTGTGACGGGGAATGCAGTCGAGCCCACTTATAACGAGCCTGACGGTCACGCGGAATGCGTTCGTTGTATTCCAAGTTCGCTGTAAGTGAACTTCCCATGTTGTGGCCAAAAGCGCAAAGTCGCACAGTGTATGCCCTCTATGCGCGTCTTGTAGAGGAGGAGGAGGAGGAGGAAAACTTTTATTCCTATTTAAAGTGAGATGTCGATGGGGCGAGCCGGAAGGGCCCGCCCCTTACAAACACTAGGAGGGATCCCTAGTCCGGGATCCCTGTAGCTTCCGCAGCGGCCCGGGCTCTAGCTACCAATGCCTGTTGGGCATGGAGTTCGGAGCAGCCGCGCAGGGCAGCTTCCCAGTCCTCTCGAGTGGGGTGGAGGTGGGGTGGGTAGGCAGGATTGGAAGGGCATGCCCACACCATGTGGTAGGTGTCCGAAAACTCCTCCTCACAGTGTGGGCACGCGCCCGAGAAAGAAGAATTGAAGTGCTTAAGTACTGCCGGGCACAGTACAGTATTGGTATAGAGGCGGAGAAGCCAGCGCTCCTCCACCCTGGTGAGGCCTTTACAGGGAGGGGGATAGAGACTATGAAAATTTTGATAAAGAGAGGTGATCTCTTTAAAGGTGATGGCCGGATTGAAATTGAATTCCGGGTCAGGCTGCGGATGAGGCGACGCCCGGTGAGTAAGCGCGCGGGCGACAGCGTCGGCAGCCTCGTTCCCCTCAAGACCCGCATGAGCCGGAGCCCACACGATGGTACGATGGGTCGGAAACCCTGTGTATTCGCGTTCGTGGAGAATTTTGAAAGCACGGTCTGGAATATACCCATGCTCAATATTGCGGCAGGCGCCCCTGGAGTCCGTAATAATGACTCGGGACTCTGGATCTGCGGCGGCCAGTGCAATGGCGATCTCTTCCGCAAATGTAATGTTTGGGACACGGAAAGTAAGGCCCTCAACTGCAGTGTTTTGGTGGATGACGGTCGCCGTGTACCAACCCCCATGGTGTGGGCCGGCCGCATCCACATAGAAGACACCTGGCTTATGGCCATATTGTTGAGAAATAGCCTCCGCCCGCGCGAGACGGCGACCATCATGGGTGTCTGCAGTCATGTTCTTCGGAAGGGGTCGCACCTGGAGTGCAAAGCGCCAGGCTTCAGGGATGCGGACCCGTTCTTCTGTATGTGTTGCGTAGGATATGTGTAAGCGGGTCAGAAGGCGGCTCTCCGCAGGTGTTTTGCTTAGGCGCAAGTATTGATTGTTAAGATGAGCTTCTCGTAACTCCCCAAAGGTGTTGGTCATCCCCAGACCGAGGAGACGCTTGTTGGACGTCGTTATGGGGAGGTCGAGCGCTCTCTTATAAATGTTGCGGAGAACTACTTCTAAGGCATTCTCATCGCATTTGCGTAGGTGGAGGTAGGGAGCCGAATATAAAATCCGGCTGGTCACGAATGCATTGGCCAGCCGCAGGGCATCTTTGCATCGTAGTCCCCCCCTTTTATTGGACACCCGGCAAGCATCCGACCCACCTGGTCCCCCACCTTACGTAGCTTGTTTAGGGTAGTGTCTATCTTGCGCCTATGATGAATGAAAAGCCCCAGTACCCGGATCTCCTCGTGTTCAGGTATCGGTCCGCTAAGTAGGGAAAGGGCAATTTTGGTTGTGCACTTTGAGTTGGGGCGTATGTGCACAAATTCCGATTTGCTCGGGGAGCATTCAAGACCACAG
The DNA here is from genome assembly GCF_055824585.1 of Amblyomma mixtum. Classification (NCBI taxonomy): domain Eukaryota; kingdom Metazoa; phylum Arthropoda; class Arachnida; order Ixodida; family Ixodidae; genus Amblyomma; species Amblyomma mixtum. The sequence continues at coordinate 55,111,988 of NC_143015.1, forward strand.
CGACGAGCGTATTCGTCCACAATAGCTGCCGCTTGTTGCAGGTTGGTCTCGATGTCTCCAACCGATTGTTGTGTTGCCCAGAGGGTGATGTCGTCCGCATACAGAGCGTGCTGCACACCGGCGACCTCTGCCAGCTGGGTAGGGAGCTTCATCATGGCCAGATTAAATAGTAATGGCGAGAGGACAGCTCCCTGTGGGGTCCCTCGTGTGCCAAGTTGATATGGGCCATATTCTGTGTCTTGCAGCCAAATATAGGATTGGCGATCTGTAAGGAATTGTTTGATATAATTGAAAGTATTGCGCCCACAGTCTGTTTGCGACAAGTGGGATAGGATGATCTCGTGGGTCACATTGTCGAAAGCCCCCCGCAGGTCAAGTGCGACGACTACTTTATCATTGCTGGGGTGCTCGACGGGGTCGAGAATCTCCTTGTGAAGTTGCAACAGGACATCTTGTGCGGACCGGTGTGGGCGGAAACCGTACATGGTGTCTGCGAAAATGTTTTGCTGTTCCAGAAAAGCCGACAATCTGTCGCGGACCATAGTCTCCATCAGCTTCCCCACACACGAAGTGAGGGAGATGGGCCGGAGGTTGTCGGTGTTAATGGCTTTACCTGGCTTGGGAATGAAAGTTACTAGTGCCGTTTTCCAATCTATGGGGAGTGGTGTGCCTCCAATCCAGTGTTGAAGTAATCGAGGAGAGTTTCGTAGGCGGGATCTGGGAGGTTGGCAAGAAGCTTTACCGTCACCTTGTCCCAGCCTGGTGCTGTACCTCGCTTCATTTTAGCCAGGGCCGCTTTTAGGTCATGGAGCTGGAACGGTTGATCCAAATCCGCGTTCTCGGAACCTGCATACGAGTACGCCTGACCACGGGGATCCTGGTGTATACTCAAATATTTGTCGCGGAGCGCATCGGCCAGTTTGGCCGTGTCTCCAGTGAAGTTATGTATAGCCCTTTGAAGCTGTTTTTGTGTCTCAGTACGGGTTTGTGCCGGATCAATAAGGGCGCGGAAGAGGCGCCACGTACTCCGACTCGACATTTGCCGAGCTGCAGTGTTGCATCGGTGCACCCAATTGGAGTCGGCGAGTTGGGCCGTGTATTGTGCCGCCTGTTGGGTGATATCCGCGATGCGAATTTTGAGTTTCCGATTGTGTTTTTGACGACGCCAGCGGCGGACTAGGCTGTGTCGTGCCTCCCAGAGGTGGAGGAGGTGGTTATCCACCGCCGGGCTCGCCTCTGAGAGTTGAACATTTTGCTCGACTGATTTCAAGTGGGATACTAGGTGTTTGGGACCACGTTGAGTATCCTTGGTCCATTATCGATTGAGGATTGGTGTAGCTGCTCCTAAATTTGGTCCAGTCGGGTAGTTTTGCATTGGCCTGTGGTCTTGTGAGTGGCTTGGTATGGATTGTAGTGGTAATTATGCAGTGGTCGCTACCGAGGGATTCCTCGGTGTTCCTCCAATCTGCATAGCGAATATTTTTCGTAAAGGTGAGGTCCGGACACGTATCGCGTGTAACGGAGTTACCTATACGAGTGGGTTGAGCGGGATCCGTGTGAAGAGTAAGGCCCAGTGTGGAAACAAGCTCCGCCAACTTGCGTCCGCGTTTCTCTTCACGTGTGTACCCCCATAAGGTGCTGGGAGCATTAAAGTCCCCAACGATTATGAGGGGATCCCGATTCGCGACCTTCAAAGCTCGGCTGAAGACATCTGCGAATGTAACATTTGGTAGCTTTGGGGGACAGTAAATGTTGAGTATGTGCAATGGGGGGTCCTGTTTGCGTAGCGGAAGGATCGTCACCATTACATAGGAGAAATTAGCGCTAAGATCCAGGTCAACCTGGGAGGCCGTGTAATTTTTATGTACGCAGAGGCAGCTCTGCGCATCCTGCTGGTACACCGTGTAACTGGCAAGGGTGGCGCCATTTCCTGGCTCCTGAAGGGCCACCACAGCAGGTAATTCTGGGAAAGTTGTAAGGAAAAGGCGTAGATCGGCTCGCTTTGTGCGTGCCTTGAATCCGCGACAGTTCCACTGTACAATTTGAATAGGGATCGAATTGTTTCGCGGATGCTTCCTATTTCTAGGGGCGCCCGCCATGATCAAGGGTAGAGTTGTGAGTTTGGAGAGAGGAGGCTTGAGAGCCAGTGGCTCCAAAGAGAGGAGCGTTCTCTATACTGGGGATGGCACAGGGGACCTCTTCTTCTTCTCCGGCGATTCGACGCCTAGACGCTTTGAGCTGCCGGCCTGCGAAGGTTTTGAGCGGGCCAGCGCGCTTGGGAGCGCGGGTGAGTTGAGCGAACTGAGCGGTTATGAGGTTCGGGATAGATGCCGCAAGATGGCTAATTTTGTTGAGTGCCGCCGTAAGTGTGGCACTGATTTGCGTTTCCAATGCGGATATTCTGTTGTTAACTTGAGTTTCGAGCGCGCTCACTCTCGCCTCGAGTGCCGTGAGGGCATGCGCAGCCTGTCCTGAAGGGGTTGCGTCGCTTTCCATTGCCTCTGCTGCGGGTGAGGCAGAGGTGTGGTTGGGGGAATTTTGGCGGGCCTCCGCTATTGCGAGGCGCTTTTGAAAATTTGCAACCTGCTCGCGGAGAGCAGATATTTCTCTTTGTTCGGCAGAGATTGTCCGTGGTTGGGATTGGGAAGGGGGAGGGAAGGGAGAAGCTGCCCTGCCCGCGCCGCTCACCTGGGAGTGTTGCTTGACAACGTTTGCCCACGTCTTGGAGCCGCCGTTCTGGGGAGGTCCGAGGGGCTTCGCTGCACCGGCTTGAGGCGGCGGTGGCGCAGCTGGAGGTTTTCCCTGGCTCCCGGTAGAGGAATTCACAGGCTGGTCCATGGCTTGGTCGGCAGCCTTGGCCTTCAGCTTGTCCGGGCGACGCTTGCCACGCCTGCGTCGGTTCCGCTTCGATTTACGCCCGCGCTCGGCATGCGGGGGCTGGATAGCGCGATATTTAGCCGTACACGCAGGGCCCCCCGTGGCATGGGCCCCGCCGCACACTGAACACTTTGGGTTGCACTGGTGAGGGGCCCGCACCCCCTCAACGAGTAGAGCCTGCTGTCCGCACAGGTTTTGTATGATTCTTCGTTTTTTAGCTGAAAATCGGCATAGCCATTCTCGCTCTTAGCGGGGTAAACCTTTATTTATTAAAATGAATAGCGTCTTGCCAGTCTCCTTGGCTGCTAGACGTGCTACAATATTCGCCTGCTTCGGTTCTTCGCTTTGGGCAGTGCGCTCTCTCTCGCTACCAGCTTGGGGCTTACGTTCTGGTTTGTTCAAAGGCTTTAGCATTTCATATTGGGCAGCCTACTTATCGCTGTATGTGCTTTTGTCGCTCGAAGAAGGACAGCGTTCATCCACATTTCTTCAACCTTGGTTAATTTTTAGTCGCTTTTACCACCTGTTCACCCTTTTTGTTGTTGTTGGATAGCTCCTTAGATATTTCTTTGTCCACGTGGAGCAATTCGAAAGCATCATAACAAACAAAACTACATTTTTATAAGTACTGCAGTGTTTATCCTTATGGTGTTCTTCAAACGCCCACTTTCCATTTACTCTTCGCTATCGCATATTAAGGCGGAAGCCTTTAATGTCTCATCGTTGTAAGCAGCAGTTGTCGACAGAAAACGTCACGCTTTTCAATTGGTGGAACCGGTCGAGACGTCAGAGTGCGCGAATTCAAACGGGGCCAATTGCACTTTGGCTAGTAACCATACAACCAATTGAAGGGATCGTATAGTGATGCTCCAAGTGGGACTGAGCTTAGTTAATTGCTTAATTACCCAATTAGCCTAACTAGCTCTACTAGTCAGGCCATATAAAAGCGATTAAGAAATTGGTCGAGCTCAGGAATCGAACCCCGGTCTTCGGCGTGAGAGAGGAGCACGCTATCCACTCCGCCATGCCACCTCGATGGTTTGGAATGAACAAAGGCGCGTCTAGTGAATACGGTGTCTTCAATCACTCTCATCTTCCTCCATTTCCTTCCGGCGAGGTTTAGGTGTCCACCGACAAATGAGAGACAGATACATTTCCTGTCCTCAAAAACCAATGTACCGACGAGCGAGGCGTTGAACCGAATGGGAGAAGGGGTTCTATGGACTCCTTGGCAGCGTTGTAAGACGCTGTCGCGTTCCACTCTTAGGGGCGAAGCTTAACATCTAAAACCACACATCAGTGACCACACTATAGGTCAAAAAAGTGCCCCCCTGAATTTTGACGGGTGTCCACCGAGATATGTGAGACAGTTACTGCGTAATTTCCTTTCCTCAAATACAATTTTCATTTTCTTCATTGCGGCTCCTCTTTATCTATCTTCTTTCACTCCCACCTCCCTTCCTTTACGGTGCGGTTCAGGTGTCCACCGAGATGACAGAGAATTACTGCGCCATTTCCTTTCCTCAAAAAGCGTTGCGTTCAAAGGGCAAGGCATCGCGCCGAACGGGTGGTGGCGTTCCGTGGACTCCCTGGCAGCGCTACAACGCGCTGTCGCGTTCCACTCTTAAAGGCGAAGCTTAAGCGTCATTAATTAGCAGTTAATTAGCATTCATGCATTAATAAGTAATTAACAATTAATTAGTGATTTGCCATCACTTAGTAATTAGTACTCAAATATATGTGACGCCGCCAGTGCCACAGAAACAGCGAAGGTGGTGCGGAAAACGCTTCCGCCTCTACCCACTTTAGACAGTCAAAGTGCCCCCTGAATTTTTTCAAACTCTGCCATCTTGTGCACTTTCGTTCGGGCTCCATCAGAATATTGCACTAGATCACACACTTTCCCATCGATTCAGTTGCGCAAACGTGCAGATTTGGTGAACGCCCAAGATTAAAACTCTTCGACGCCATCATTGGATGAACACAGGGAAGGAAATGCGCCCTTCGAGGCATGTGGATAAATGTAGTGATGTGAGTGTCGGCATTGAGTAGGCGGATAGTTAAAAGTAGCAAAAGTTCGACCGATAACAACTGAACTCGGGCCACATTTATTTGGTGTGAAGAGTGGTTTATTGGCACGTTGAAGCGCCGGCAACGAAGACCCGGGCGCAAGTCGTCTAGGAACCAGCGAGGCGAGAGTCCGGCACACAAGCGGCAGTTCTCCAGCACGAGCCTTTCACGGGCGGCGCTAGCGCTTCGTCGTAGTTGGTGGCGGTGCTGAATCATCATCTTCATTCCAACTGCCCCGGCGGAAAAAGGGAGCCATCCTAGCGACTCAAGGCGAGGAGACGACGAGAGGGCTGTAATAAGGCTTCCAGCGGCTGACATGAACGACGTCGCGACCACGGCGGCGATGGTCCAAAGAAGGTGTCACCGGTTCGATGATATAGTTCACTGGTGACGTACGCTCTAAGATGCGGTAAGGACCAACGTGCTTGGCCGAAAATTTGGACGCAGCCGGAACAGAGAACCAGACCAATGATCCAGTGGAGAAGTGTGTAGCGGGCGTGTCTTGGTCCGACTCATGTTTCCGGAGCCCTTGACGTTCGGCGCTGAAGGAGTGAGCCAACTGGCGGCACTGCTCAGCATGGCGGGTAATGTCAGAAATGGAAGTATATTCTGAGCTGTCGGGGTTGTAGGGAAGGATTGTGTCCAGCAGACAGGAAGGCTCGCGCCCAAATAAAAGAAAGAATGGGGAAAAGCCGGTGGTTGCCTGGGATGCGGTGTTATATGCATAGGTCACGAACGGAGGGACTTGATCCCAATTAGAGCTGTCGGAGCTAATGTACATGGCGATCATGTCCCCAAGAGTACGGTTGAATCGTTCGGTGAGGCCGTTGGTTTGGGGGCGGTAAGCGGTAGTGGTACGGTGGACTGAGTGGCACGCATCGAGAAGCTCGCGAACAACTTCAGATAAGAAAACACGGCCGCGGTCACTGAGAAGTTCTCGCGGAGCGCCGGGACGCAGGACGAAGTGATGAAGAAGGAAGAAGGCGACGTCGCGAGCAGTAGCCGCAGGTAGGGCAGCGGTCTCAGCATACCGAGTGAGGTGGTCCACGGCGACTATAATCCATCGATTACCGGCGGTCGTGAAGGGGAGCGGCCCATATAGGTCGATACCCACACGATCGAAAGGGCGAGCCGGGCACGGTAATGGCTGTAACGGGGCAGTCGAGGGTCGAGGTGACGACTTCCGCTGCTGACAGGCTGTGCAGGAGCGAACGGATCGACGAACAAAGTTGTACATGCCCCGCCAGTAGTACCTCTGGCGTAGCCGCTCGTAGGTTTCTAGCGATCCAGCGTGAGCGCTTTGAGGGTCGGCGTGGTAGTGCGCACAGATCTCAGACCGAAGATGGCGGGGAATCACGAGGAGCCACTTTCGGCCGTCCGGACGATAGTTGCGGCGGTACAGGAGATCGTCGCGGATGGCGAAATGGGAAGCTTGGCGACGAAGGGCCCGAGGGAAGGAGGACGTAGAGTGCGCACGAAGGGCATCCAGCAAGGAAGAAATCCATGGATCCTGGCGTTGTTGATTGGGCATGTCGATAGCAGTGAGCGCTGCGAGTGGGGAATCAGATACGAGGGAAGAGGGCGCAGGAGAGGGCAGTGGCGAGCGTGACAAGATGTCGGCGTCGGAGTGCTTGCGGCCCGACCGGTAGACAACGGTAACATCGAATTCCTGAAGACGGAGTGCCCAGCGGCCAAGGCGCCCTGAGGGATCTTTGAGGGAGGCCAACCAACACAAGGCGTGGTGAGCAGTAACGACGGTGAACGGGCGGCCATATAAGTAAGGGCGGAATTTTGTGAGAGCCCGCACTACGGCCAGACACTCCTTTTCAGTCACGCTGTAGTTCGACTCTGCTTTGGTGAGAGCACGGCTGGCGTACGCAACAACGTATTCAGAAAATTCGGGCTTGCCCTGGGCCAGGACAACACCGAGGCCAATTCCGCTTGCGTCGGTGTGCACCTCAGTAGGAGCACTAGGGTCATAGTGCCGAAGAATAGGGGGGGAAGTAAGACGACGACGGAGCGAAGCAAAAGCTTCATCGCAGGCAGAGTCCCAAGTAGACAGGTCGGCGGGACAATTGAGGAGTTTCGTAAGCGGCGCGACGATAGCGGCGAAATTAGGGACAAAGCGCCGAAAATAGGAGCAGAGGCCCACAAATCGGCGCACCTGTTTCGTAGAGGGCGGTTTAGGCAATTCAGCCACAGCCCGGAGTTTGTCAGGATCAGGTAGGACGCCATCTTTGGATACGAGGTGGCCGAGTATTGTCAGTTGCCGGGCGCCAAAGTGACATTTTTTGAGGTTAAGCTGAAGGCCAGCACGGGTGAGGCAGCTCAATATCTGGCGCAAGCGCTGGAGATGCGTCGGAAAATCGGGCGAAAACACAACAACATCATCCAAGTAGCAGAGACAAATGTTCCACTTGAGCCCGCGCAATACATTGTCCATCATTCGTTCGAACGTGGCGGCAGCGTTATACAGACCGAATGGCATTACGGTGAATTCATATAGGCCGTCAGGGGTAACGAATGCCGTTCTAGGACGGTCGGACTCAGACATCGGGACTTGCCAATAGCCGGAACGGAGATCCAGAGAGGAGAATTCGGCGCCTTGCAAGCAGTCTAGGGCGTCGTCAATACGAGGCAGCGGGTAGACGCCTTTGCGAGTAATTTTGTTGAGCCGGCGATAGTCCACGCAAAATCGTATCGAGCCATCCTCCTTCTTCACCAGCACCACTGGGGATGACCAAGGACTGGCAGATGGCTGAATAATGCCGCGGTGTAGCATGTCGTCCACTTGCTCAGCGATGAGGCGGCGCTCGGGAAGTGACACACGGTAGGGGCGCTGGCGGAGAGGAGTATGGGTACCGGTTTCGATGTGGTGCTCGACATTGGTCGCACGGCCCAAAGAAGAGGACTGGCGGTCAAACGATGAGCGAAACTGGTTGAGCAGGGCAAGAAGCTGCGCGTGTTGAGCTTAGTCGAGGGCGGGGTCAATAGAGCGGTCGAAAATGTCCGAAGGCAGTGGGTGATCGGGAGAAGGGCCACGTGGGGTGAGGGCAGCGATGTCGGGACTGGAGGAGGGCACATCGGTGTCCAAGGAAGTGATCAAGGTAGCGGTTTCAAAATGGCCAAGGCACTCGCCGCGGAGCAGGGAGAAGGCAGAGAAGGAGGTGTTAGAGACGAGGATGGCGGAAGTACCGTGTTGAATGTCGATGACGGCGAAGGGAACAGAGAGGCGTCGGCGAGAAGCAAGGATGGGGGAAGGCGTGAAGAGAACGGTGGCGTCAGAAACAAAGGCGGCGCAAACAGGGACAAGCACAGCACTGTCAGGGGGAATGTGAGTGTCCTCGGCGACAGCAAACTTAGCATCACGGCGAATCGAAGGCTCGTCGAAGGGCGCATCACAGAGCGTAGAAAAGACGACATGCGCACGGGCGCAGTCAATGACGGCGCTGTGGCGGGATAGAAAATCCCAGCCAAAGATGACGTCATGGGAGCTTGCACGGAGAACTAAAAATTCGACAACATATAAAACATCGGCGATGACTACGCGTGCTGTGCAAGCGGCAGACGGATGAACGGGCTCGGCGCTAGCTGTACGGAGGGAGAGTCCAGAAGATGGGGTGGTAACCTTTCGAAGCGAACGGTAGAAGTTTTCGCTAATGACAGAAACGGAGGCCCCAGTGTCCACAAGCGCAAGTGTCTTGACGCCGTCTACAAACACGTCAAGAAGAATCGGCGGTGAAAGGCGAGGACTTAAGCAAGGCGATGATAGCGCAGTTCGTGCCCCAGGAACTGCGGCTGCTAGTTTTCCGAATCGGCGGGGACGGGGCGACGCCTCATGGGCGACAAGGAGCGACGGCGAGGGGAGGACGAGCGGTGGGAAACGTAGGGCGCGCGACCAAGCGCGCGGTCAGGTGAGGTCCCCTGATGCGGTGGTTTGAAAGGTGCGATCTGTTTCGCGGTAGTCCGGCAGGGGGTGGAGCGGCGCAGGCAGAGTACGTCGACAGAGGCGAGCGACGTGGCCTGGAAAACCACAGGCGTAGCAGATCGGTCGGTTGTCAGCCGTGCGCCAAGGATAGTAGGGAGCGGGCGCGAAACGCTGTCGGGAAACAACAGGCGCAGGCACCGCAGGAGGAGCATAGGCATAGGCCTGCGGCCGCGGTGTTCTTCTGACAGCCTCGGCCTACGTGAGAGGCACGGGTGCGGGCGCAGGCGGCAGCTTACTGGAGGGTCGTAGCTTAACGGGGCGGCAACTGGGGTGGGCTGGATTGGGAGTAGACCGGCCTGGGGAGCCAAAGGTGCCGGTTGCCGAAGACTAGGAAGTGCATCGGTGACCTCCTGCGTGATGGCATTCCGGATCTCAGGACTGAGAACGGGCGGTGACGGGTGTGGGTTAGATATGAGCGATAGCTGCCGGGCGACCTCTTCCCGCACGAAGTCTTTGATTGTGGCTAGCAAGTCGTGGTTGATGCTCAGGCCGGAGATGGAGTCGGCAGGCGGGGGAGGGCGACGAGCGCAAAGACGTTGCTTGCGCAACTCGTCAAAACTTTGGCACAGTGTATAAACCGAGGTGACGGTGGTGGGGCTCTTCGCCAGCAACATCTGAAAAGCGTCGTCGTCGATGCCTTTCAGGACGTGCTTAATCTTGTCAGCTTCGGACATAGTCGGATCAACACGCTTGCATAGGTCAACTACATCTTCAATGTAGCTCGTGAAAGTCTCGTCCTTGTGCTGAGCTCGGACACGCAGGCTTTGCTCAGCGCGCAGTTTCCGGACGGCGGGACGGCCGAAAACCTCCGCAAGTGTGCTCTTGAAAACGGTCCAGGTGGAGATGTCGGCCTCGTGGTTTCGGAACCACAGGTTCGCTACGTCGCTGAGGTAGAATATAACGTTGGTCAGTTTGACGCTGTCATCCCAATTGTTATGGCGGCTCACCCGTTCGTATGATTCCAGCCAATCTTCTACATCCTGGTCGCTGTGGCCGCTGAAAACAGCGGGGTCGCGCTGCCGGACGGCACCGGAGCAGATGACGGGCTGCGGCGGGGGGGCGGGCTGTTGGCTGGTCTTGAACATCGGGATGGTGCGACTGCGAAGGTCCACGGTGATGGGGAACGATGAACGCAGCAACCTCCACCAAATGAAGAGTGGTTTATTGGCACGTTGAAGCGCCGGCAACGAAGACACGGGCGCAAGTCGTCTAGGAACCAGCGAGGCGAGAGCCCGGCACACAAGCGGCAGTTCTCCAGCACGAGCCTTTCACGGGCGGCGCTAGCGCTTCGTCGTCGTTGGTGGCGGTGCTGAATCATCATCTTCATTCCAGGTGGTATATCGCAGATCTTATGTTTAAGACATGAAGCTCAAAAAACATTACAGCATTACTAAACACGGATGTGAGCAAGATGTGATTAATGATAAAGAGAAATAGCCCTAGAGAAGTACTTCGCTCTATCAGTTGAAGAAGACAGTGTCTTCATGAAGAAGGAAGCGTCAATCGAGTACAGTAAATTATGAGCCATATCAACTATATCGCATTCAATCTGGATTGCCTATCGCCTAGCGCCAGCACTCATATCGTAGTAATGCTTGGAATATAAAAAGTTATCCCTTACATGAACGCCATCGCTAGGCGAACACTGCCACGTTTGCTGGAAATAGGACCATCAGACCTGCAGGCAGCCGTCTCGTACGGCCTCATCCATTTGGCCCAGTTGCGTCGTGGTGCTGTGCTGGATTATCTAAGGGGGACCGCAGCGACATGTAGAACGCGAATATCATTTGAGGTGGAGATAAGCCTAAAGTGACGGACTGCGCCTACTCGAGCACCTGCTCCCCGAATGCAGATTTTATTGGTGTCCTCCCTTATAAAATCGTGCCTGCCTTGAGAGTGTGGTGCCAATGGAAGCTTCTTCTTAGTCATTTTATTATGGGAATGAATTTTGTCTTTCTTTACAAGACTTTCAAAATTCTGAACTTTTCCATCCCTTACGACAACTTGCTAAACAAAAATTGCTCTGTCTGACTGCTGATAGTCAAGTTCGACTCGGCGAAGGCTGACATCGATAACCGGCCCCTGGCTACCAGCGCATGCGTCGTGCCTTTTTCCTCCTCTCTTGTTATCTTCTTTCTTTCCGATGCTTTTCCTATATATTCTCAAGCCGAGAATAAAAGTGTGTTCATTCGCCGGGCGCTGCTGTCTACGGTGGTCGTTTATTGACGCTGCGGCCGGCGGGCCGCACTAAGTAACACCGACGAAATTTGCAGCAGTACTGTGAGGGGCTGCAAGTACTAATTTAGGCCGTACTTAAGGCATATATTTTAAGGCGGAAGCCTTCAATGCCTCATCGTTGTAAGAAGAAGTTGTCGACATAAATGTCACGCGTTCCAATTGGTCGAAACGGTCATGACGTCACAGTGCGCGAATTTCAAACGGGGCCAATTGTACTTTGACGACATCCGCCCCGGGAGAAGACGGCATTAACAATAAGACCCTCCGAAACCTAGACGACGCTTCCATCACAGCCCACAGATTTTGCGAACGAGTGTTGGAGGGACGGAAAACTCCCAGCGGCTTGGAAACATGCCATTGTTAGATTCATCCCAAAACCGGGCAGAAAGCTCGTGCTCGAAGACCTCAGACCTATTTCGCTTACATCGTGCATAGGAAAACTGATAGAGCACGTCATACTAGACAGACTCCAGTCTCACATGCACAAAGAGAATTTATATCCACACACTATGATTGGCTTTAGACCACATTTATCAACACAGGACACAATGCTCAGACTAGCAAACGAAGTTCTATCTCAGTAGCAAGGAAAGAGCACCAGGGCAATCCTAGCTCTAGATTTAACAAAAGCTTTTGATAATGTCAAACACAAAGCAATCCTAGCATCTCTTTCATCGTTGAATGTAGGCGAAAGACTGTTTAACTACATCAAGGACGTTCTCCCGATAGAACGGCTAAAATTCAAATTGGCACTATCAAATCCGACACCTTCAGTTCAGGAGACAGAGGAACGCCGCAAGGATCGGTCCTCTCCCCCTCCTTATTCAATATAACCCTCATCAAAATGGCACACGCACTCGCAAAAATCCCAGACCTAGAACACTCTTTGTACGCGGACGATCTCACCCTTTGGACCACCAAGGGGAGTATCGCCACGATACAAGATACGCTACAACAAGCGGCAGATGTGGTAGTAGAGGAGGCACATGCCGCGGGACTCGCGTGTTCCCCCCAAAAATCTGAAGTCCTCATCCTACATCCAAAGCGTCAAAGAAAGAATAAAGCGCCTGAGATCAAAATCTACGCGGAAGGGGCAGCCATCCCAGAAGTGGAAACGCTAAGAATCTTGGGAATGCTGATACAGTCAAACCAAAAAAACGACACACTAATTAAGAAGCTGAGAAACACTGTCAAACAAATCTCCTTCCTCATCAGACGCATCGCTAATAGGCGAGGAGGAGTTAAAGAAGCCGAGACCAGGAAACTAATACAAGCCTTTGTTCTTAGCAGAGTCATCTACTCTACACCATACGTCACCCTCACAGTCAGAGAGAGAGACGACCTGGATTCTCTAATTAGAAAGTCGTACAAAATTGCGCTCAACCTACCTCGTCATACTCCAAATGAAAAACTACTACAGTTAGGAATTCATAACACGTTAGCGGAAATGATGGAAGCACACCTCACCGCACAATATGAAAGACTATCAGGCACTGAAACGGGACGTTTCATCCTAAAGAAAGCAGGAATACAATATGAAGGAATCCGTACACCCACCTTGCCAATTCCAAGACACGTGCACGAACACTTAACAGTCCCTCCTCTGCCTAAAAACATGCATCCACAATACGATACAGACCGAAGAAAGGCTACAGCACAAAAACATCACGAAAGATTTTCAGTTCAGGAAGACACGGCGCACGTTGACGTGGCAGAACATGCGGACAGAGACGCCTTTTCCCTGGCAGTTGTCGATCATCAAGGTTCTCCCCTTGCTTCGGTGACAATCGATAAAACAAAATTTCCGGAGGAGGCCGAAGAAGGTGCCATAGCTTTAGCCATTACCTCCACCACTGCCAAATACATCATCAGCGACTCTAAAACAGCAATTCAAAATTTTGCAAAAGGCAGGGCCCACACCGCAGCCATCAAAATCTTACAAAAAAATCTCCAATACCCGCCAGATCACATTGACCTGGGTCCCCGCCCATTCGGACCATCCTGGAAATGAGGCGGCGCACCAATTTGCCCGAGGATTCGTGGTTAACAGGGAGGTGCGCTACCCCGAGCTCAGATCGGCCAAGGAGCGAGTGACAACCTATAAAGAAATCACTACCCACTTCAAGAAAGAAAGACAGATATTCCCAGAACCACATAAATCTCTGAGTAAAACACAACAAGTCAGTTGGCGGTAGCTGCAAACAGACACTGCCTTTAATCCATACATGTACTCTATGTGGTTCCCGGAGCATTACAGCCTCGTCTGTTCTGGTGGTGGTGGTGGTGAAAACATTTATTAATCATAGAGAGAGGTGTTGGGGGTCGTGACCTGAAGGGTCACGCCCTTACAACCACTGGGTGGGATGCCTAGTCAGGCACACCATTGGCGTTTGCCGCAGCCCGGGCGCGCTGCGTTAAGGCCCTTTGGGCCTCGAGGGTGCAGCAACCGGACAGGGTCGCCTCCCAGTCCTCTCGGGTGGGGTTCGGGATAGGGGGTAGGGATGGGTTCTGCTGGCAGGCCCACACCATGTGGTAGGTGTCAGACACCTCCCCACAGTGTGAGCACCGCCCGTCGAATTTAGGATCGAAATGCTTTAGAATTGCCGGGCACAACATCTGTTCTCTCCGTGGGCACCAAAAGGCAGACACACTGCACATCCTATACTAATGTAATCAAGACAAGCCATCGCACAGTCTGCAGCTCTCTACCCAATCTCAGTGGGAGGCCGCGCTGCTCAGCTCGGACCCGGAGGTTCAACTTCGAGTCACAGAGCGAGCCAAAGAGGTCGCCAAACGGCATCGTCGGTCGGCCACCTGGCGTCCGGCCTAGAAGAGGAGCCCACCGCGGGGAGGAGAACATCACCCCAATCCGCGCCTAAGACCTCTTCTTTAATAAAGTTTACCTCCTCCTCCTAATAACCATGAAACCAATTAAAGGGATCGTATAGTAATGCTCCAAGTAAGTGGCAATGAGTTTAGTTAATTGCTTAATTACCCAATTATCCTAATTAACCTCTCTACTCAGGCCAGATAAATAAATAAAACCGAGTAGGAAATTCGTTGAGTTCGGGAATCGAACCCCGGTCTCCGGAGTGTGAGACGAGCATGGTAACCACTCCGTCATGCCAGCTCGATGGTTTGGAATGAGCAAAGGCGCGTCTAGTGAATACAGTCTTTTCGTTCACTCCCATCTTCATCCCTTGCCGTTACGGCGAGGTTCAGGTGTCCACCGAGGTATGCTAGACAGATTCCTCAAAAACCAATTTACCGACGAGCAAGGCGTAGAACCGAACGGGCGATGGCGTTCTATGGACTCCCTGGCAGCGTTGCAAGACGCTGTCGCGTTTCACTCTTAGAGGCGAAGCTTATCATCTTAACCACACATCAGTGACACAAGCAGCAACACTTCGCTTAAGGCTTCCGCCTCACCGCACTTTACGTCAACAAAGTGCCCCCCTGAATTTTGTAGGTTACTTCATGTGGGAGCTGTTTCTACTTGTCTTCTGTTGAACAAAAATTAATTGCTTGAATAGCAGAGATAACGGCCTCGCAATATAGGGGGAAATTCTTCGCGCAAATCAAAATAATTGCTAGTTTTAGTTTACATGGAATTTGAACATGTCGACGGCATTTTGCGCCCTTTTCTTTTTTGGGTCGCTTATTTATTTCTATCCAAAATCAACTCTTTGTACATACAATGTATGAAACCGTTAGAGGGCTGTTTTAAGAAAAGCTTTCGCTCCCTCATGTGCTAATTCTGTAGGTCCCGCTTAGAGCTGCTTAGAGATAAATCATTTCACGCTCAAAGCCTAAAACACTGACACGAAGGTATGCTGCCGAAATGAGTGCAGTAAAAACCGGGAGGGCGCCAGAAAATCCGAACAGATCCTTTCGCGACACCGATGTGTCAAAATTCGTGCCAAGGGAGGACAATAAGAGAGAGAGAGAAATAAATTTTAAGGATGGGAGAGGAGGAGAGGTCAGCCGACGGTAACATGGCCCTGGCCTGCTACTCAACATCAAGAACGCGAAGACGAACATTTAGGCTGTGAGGTTACTCCCCAGTGCTGGTGTCAGACCTCACGAGAGCTTGAGGGACAGGTTGAACAAATCAGATCAAAGAGGCATGCTAGGAGGGCTGTGCAGTTAACCGAGGCAAGAATTACTCTTAAAAAATAAGTGCACGACAAGGAAGAGCAAAAAAAATAACAGTGATTCTGTCGTGAGAGTATTAGCTATTTTCCAGATGCCTGATGTTGACATTGTGGCTGTGGAAGCGCGCTAGTGTCAGAGTAACTTGGAAATATGTAGGCTCACAGCTGTTATTTTTCTGTGGCAGCGACTAATGAAAACAAAGATCTGTTTATTCAGTAAAAAGACGTGAGAGCCGAAAGCGCTGCTCACATCGAGAAGATGACTACGGCAACGTCGGAAGAAAACCATAACGCTAGTCGCTTTAGCAGCTCTCCTGCCCCTTTCCCCCCTCCCTCCCTCCCTCCCTCCCTCCCTCCGTCCCTCCCTCCCCCCCCCTCCCAAAAGAAAGGGGGGAATGGCAGCAATTAAGAAATGCTCAGTCTGGACCCGGGTATGAACTGTGGCAAGTTTTCTAGGGTTCCCACACGGAGGCGCCTTGTGACGGAGGGGGCTGAGGGGGGGGGGGGGGGGGTTATTTCTCAGCAACCTTTCTTCCTCCCGAGATTATTCTGCTTATAGAATTGAGCGTTTGCTCTGAATACCCGAATGACGTCGTAGTGTGTTAGCATCGGAATTCAGAGCAAATCAGAGCATGGAATGTTTGCTTGCAAATGAAGAAGAAGAAGTTTATTCACATCACATTACATGATGGAGGAAGCCTGCAGAAAAAGCTGCCGGAAGCCAGCTTGACAGGGCCGCAGGCCCCCTTTCATTGGCAGTTGGCGGAATGTCGTAAAAAAAAGTTTATACACAGCATATTTTATCACAACATGTAAAGAAAAAAAAGTGAAAAAAAAACAACATATTACAAAAAAAAAACGCTAAAACATATATACTGTTACCACATTTCAGTGTAACACGTACTCACATTTTTAATACATTCATGGGGAAATATTATAGACACAAAATCTCGTTTTACTTCGTTTTGAAAAGATCGCGCAGTGCTTTGAAAGTTATATTGTCGAGTTGGATATTTTTAGCTTGCAAACTGTTTAGTAATCGGGGTAACTTGTTTTGCAGCATTTGTAGACCGCATGTAGTTCTACTTCTGTTAACCTTCCCTGGTTCAAAATGACGCGTCTGGTATGAAACTACATTATTCTCTAGCTGAGCTATGTTCTGAATAGTACAATTGTTACATTTAGTTTCTTGTTTGAACAACTTGCAAAGCCGGTAGTCATAGGATTTTGTTACTGGAATTACATTGTATTTTTTAAATAATTCATGTGTGTGGTAGTGCATTGGTACGTTTTCGACAGCTCTTAAAAACTTTTTTTGGAGAATGAGCACCCTGTCTATATTAGATTTAGTAGTCGATGCCCATACCAAGTGACAATAATTAAGTCTAGGGGAGAAAAGACCATTATAAATCAGCATCAGAATGTGGCGAGGGAATGCATGGCGATTTCGCGAAACAATGCCTACTATTTGTGATAGTTTTTTTGTAATATAATCTATGTGGGCATCCCATGACATTGTGTTTTGAAAAGTGACACCCAGAGTTTTAAAACTAGACACAATCTCTACAGGAGTTGACCGTAGTGTAATTGTGTTTTGTGTGTCTATGTTTTTGTTCCTAGTATGATACAAAACTGCTTTAGTTTTATCAGCATTAATCTTCAAGCTATATTTTTGGGTCCATTCATCAAGCTTAGCAAGCGCTACATTTGCTGCAGCTATTAGGTGATCACTTGATTCTCCTGTGAAAAACACGCTTGTATCATCCGCATAATTCACAAAAGTAGCGGATGGAGCGATACCGTAAACATCGTTCACGTACAAATTGAACAAAAAGGGGCCCAGGATGCTGCCTTGCGGCACACCCTGGGAAACATGAAGTGCATCTGATAAAGAATCACCAATGGCTACAATTTGTGTACGATGTTTAAGGTAGGATTCCATAAGAACACCGGCCTTTCCGCGAATGCCATAATGTTCTAACTTCCTAATAAGTATTGCGTGGCTGATAGTGTCGAATGCTTTCGAGAAGTCAACGTAAAGGCCCAAGACTAGCTTACCTTTCTCCAAACCACTTAAAATGTGTTCTTTCTGCGTCAAGAGGGCAAGTTCAGTGCTAAATCCTTTGCGGAAACCGAACTGGCTACTAGCTAGCAATTTGTGCTTTTCTTGAAATGCTGTCAATCGGTTTAAAATAGCTTTTTCAAAGACTTTGGAAAAGACCGGGAGAATCGATATGGGCCGATAATTTCCCATATCATTTTTGTCACCTTTCTTATATAGCACGCTTACTCGAGCGACCTGCATTTTGGGCGGAAATATGGCCTGCTGAAAGCATAAATTAAGTACATGCATTAAGCATGGAGCGAGATAATGTGCAACGTGTTTGATTGGTTTTACCTGAATTCCATCTACGTCTTTGGCACTGCTATTTCTTAAATTTAGAATTATGCTTGCAGTTTTTGTTTCACTTACTGGAGTCAGAAACACCGAGTTATCATTACGCGGAAAGTATGGCCCTTGCACAATGCTTAGAAGGCGATATGATATGAGAGCTCTGAGAATCTCGGCTAAAAAACTTTGCACTATGAAGCCTGACGGATGATGCAATCGAAAATACGCGCTGAGCAACACTGCTAGTAAAGGTTATTCTATGGGCTTCGCTTATGCTGCTTTGGGCCGTTAATAAATTCATATTTAATATGTCTTTGCATGTCGTGATGTTGACACAAGTTTTAGCGATAGTGCTATTTCAACACCATATGTTTCCCTCTTGAACGGTGCCGCCGTGGTGGCTCAGCGGTTACGGTGCTCGGCTGCTGTCCCGAAAGACGCGGGTTCGATCCCGGCCGCGGCGGCTAGAATTTCTTTGGAGGAGAAATTCTTGAGGCCCGTGTACTGTGCGATGTCAGTGCACGTTAAAGAACCCCAGCTGGTCCAAACTTCCGGAGCCCTCCACTACGGCGTCTCTCATAGCCTTAGTCGCTTTGGAACGTTAAACCCCATAAACCAAACCAAACCTCTTGAACGTCAATTTTTCCGGTTCATTCTTTGAGGATGTCTGAAGGAAAAAATGATCATCAAGACACTGGACATCAAGACGCTGACTGCCTGTCTCGTCACTCTGTGGAGCCGCCCGATCCCGGAGACAATGACCTCGGCCCATGCTTATTCGCTATCTCTGATCTGCTTAACACCGCGGCCGAGAAACGGCAAGACGCCTCCTTGCGTCCCCTTATTGACCGCCTCACCTTTGCCAACCCCGATCTTTCGCTCCAACTCCTTGTTGTTTAGGATGACATCCCAAATCGCCGCAACGTTCGCCCTGACGGCCCTCCGCTCCTGCTCGTTGTTCCTCAGCGTCTCCGCTCGTTTGT
Source organism: Amblyomma mixtum (assembly GCF_055824585.1). Classification (NCBI taxonomy): domain Eukaryota; kingdom Metazoa; phylum Arthropoda; class Arachnida; order Ixodida; family Ixodidae; genus Amblyomma; species Amblyomma mixtum. The sequence goes on from NC_143015.1 coordinate 55,130,690, forward strand.
CCTAGCGGAACTACACGAACTGTCCACCGCGGGCCACCTCGGTGTCTCCAGCACGTACGATCGGGTCCGACCCCGCTTCTTTCGGCCCGGCCTATACCGTACTGTTCGGCGTTACGTTGTCAGCTGCTACCTCTGTCAACGCAGTTAGCGGCCCTCCACTTTGCCTGCTGGCCTTCTGCAACCTATCGACGTACGTCTGGATCTCTTCCATCGTGTAGGACTAGACCTCCTCGGACCTTTTCCTACGTCTAGTTTCGGCAACCGTTGGATCACTGTAGCGACTGACTGCGCTACTCGGTACGCTATCAGGCGTGCAGTAACAACCAGTTGCGCTACCGATGTCGCCGATTTCATATCGCAAAATATCATCCTTCATCATGGCGCTCCACGCCAATTGCTGACGGACTGCGGCTGCTACTTTTTGTCCCGTGTAGTTGACGACATCCTCCGGTCCTGTTCCATGCAGCGTAAACTCACTACAGCGTACCATCCTCAAACGAATGGGCTTACCGAGCGCCTGAATAGAACCCTGACTGGCATGCTATTTATGCGCCTCGCACCCGACCATCATAATTGGGACATTGCCTCGCCCTATGTAATATTTGCTTACAATTCATTGCGGTATGAAACCACGGGCTATTCGCCTTTCTATCTTCTGTATGGCCGGCATCCTGCATCGCCATTGGATACCCTGCTGCCACCTTCTTCGGCCTCGACCACCGAGTACGCATTTGACGCCATCGTCCAAGCAACCATGGCCCGCGAGATCGCCCGCGACCGTCTCACCTCCTCCCAGGCCTACCAGAAGTAAGTTTACGACCACCGGCATCGCCCGGTACACCACGCGCCAGGATCACTCGTCCTCGTTTGGTCTCCATCTCGCCGTGTCAGTCTTTCCGAGAAACTACTTCGTGAGTACAACGGCCCTTATCGCGTGCTCCGTCAGGTAACCCACGTGACTTATGAGGTTGCCCCCCTCGATCCTCCGTTGTCATCCACCCCACCTGCACTGACGTTCACGTAGTTCGCCTCAAGCCGTACCATGCACCTGCTCCGTCTTCCACTTAGCAGCGGGACGATGCTTTCGCCGCCGGGAGTTATGTCAATGGACAACGACGAAGACAGGGCTGGGCTCGTGCACAGAGCACAAAGAGGACGAATTGCGTTGTGTGCGCCGTTGGCAGCTATCTCTCTGTGACTACGCCTACTCCTTGTGTGCGTACATTTACGCTACAATATCTTGCGATGTAGAGACTTCTCTCCTTGATTTCGGTCTACTTTCTATCGCGGTTTGAACCCAGTACAGCAGAAGTGCTTGGTCTAGTATTCGCTGTTTCGAAAGCCACTTCATTAGCTTTGAAGTTGTCTTGTTGAGTGCGGCGTATAACTTTTTGCGGCTGTTAATTTAACCGAGATCATCAATGCGTATCATAAAGAGCACATGCAAGGAAAAATGTAACCAGGTAATATAAGCAGCTAACAAAAGGGTTTCTTCCATATAG